>NC_080670.1:192877227-193183315 GCF_030247195.1 Topomyia yanbarensis
TCGTCGCAGCCAAGCATCCCGCAGCTCAAACGAGAAATAAAAGAGTAATTTGTTTCCACTTTTTACCGTGGCTCTATGGTTTCCTGGTGAATGTGTTCCTGTTTTGCCTTGGCTTTTTTCAATCGATGCTAGTGTAGTTCCATGTTCAATGGAAGGAAAAAGCTGTGTCAGATTATGTACGAATCTTCGTCAACAGAATTGACAACATGTATGGTGTTTTGCTTCTCAATCACTGGCAAAGTTTCATAAGAAAAATTTTGGTAAAGCAGGAGACATTCGAGTAGATTACCTGTTTTCATTATCACTTTCCCTTAAACTGCTTTGTACTGAAATTTTTGTGATATTTATAGCAATAATTTTTTAAAACTGTACTTGGCAAGTATTTTATTGGGGTAAAACGCACCCCGGGGCAAAATGCACCCCGTGCTTATATCGAAAACTGCTGTAAATTTCTAGAAAAGAGTAACACCAGTCGGAAGTTCGCCGTAGTAAAAATACACTGCCAAATTTTGATAACCGTACATCAATAGCAGTTGGAGAAATAAACAATAACGTGCTCTTCTCATGTAATTATTGTGGCTCGTGCAATAATGATTTTAAGCTTTTATAAATGCTGTTTTACTATTATATAACTGCATCCCAGTTCGATTTATATCGTCGCTCATTATTCTGTCGCACTCTATATGAAAAATCTACCAAATTGTTCACTTTTTGCTACATTTATATCTCTGCTCCATTGGGGGCAAATGCCCTCTTCTTTGATTCCGCTGATTTTTTAATCTAAAACAGAAAAATCGTTCTGAAAACCTACTAATTGCACAACCTAAGGCTATTTAATGGCACACTTTTGTGAAATCCCGTCAGAAAACAAAACTGCATTTATGCCCCGTTGTAGTAGTGCATTTTACCCCCGCACAGGTGCATTCTACCACGCTTATTTTTCAAAAGGCAATTTTGAGTGTTATGGTTATGATTACTGACGAAAATGTCGGTTAAACGATATCATTAATTAAATTCTCCCAATTAATGTTCTATAGCTGAGTTATGATCATATTTCCTTATAGGATGCATTTTACCCCATCTTCCCCTATACTTTTGAACTAAAATAATAAACTTAATTACGGAAACCCGCTACGTCAGTCAGTCCACTTGACAGACATAGTTACGTGGAAAGTTATTCAAATTTATAAATCGAGATTTTTCATAAACCTCTTTTCCCGACCATATGTATTTTTAATGACTTTACAAATGAAAAAATGCGTAATGTTTAAAGGTCCGGTTTGCTTAGTTAAAAGTGTCAACTTTTTCAAACCTCACACATCATTTACATGTTGCGTGAGGTTTGAAAAAGGTATATCAAACACCAGCCCGTCATCATTCGTCTTCCGCTTGTTCGAATATTCGCAACTCATAAATGAAATCGGAAACAATATGCAGCCTCCGGTTTTATAAAGTAATAGTTATGTATTGTTATGCAAAAAAAGACAAGAAAAAACATACACTTCGACTGTTGATTCAGTGAACTACATATTTCTGTTTAAGGGGTGTTCACCTACACCTGTTCGTGTATTTATCGTACGAATCAGATTCACGATGATGATGGTGGTGGCGGGCAGCATTCGTTCCGTTTTCCAAGTCATATCTCGATCTCAGATTGCAGAACGTGGAAAAGAGGAAAGTGCCTGCACCTACCTACCTACTTTACACATATGCCTGCTTCTTCCAGCGGCCCGGGGCGAGAGCGTAGATATTATAGGAAAATTGCATTCGATTCCAATTCCACCTTTGAATGCGTGTGATTATGTGGGGTTCGACGTGTAAATGGTGAAACGTACGAATGTAGGATAAAAACATCTATGCTGCCAATGGGGTCGAATTTGCCTGTTCCGATAATCTTTGTTTCTATTTTGTGTCATACATTTAGTGATAAGTTTAAATTCTTATTCCCAGCTGTTTTGTAACTGTTATAAAAAGATCGTGGCAAAACACAACCTGCAAAGTGGTTCGTTCAATACTCGGCTAATAGAGCAATTAAAATTTGACTCTTATCGCCTCTTTTGATTGAAAATATGTACCATGATCCGACGTAGAGCTTCCATGGTTTTTAGCTTCTCGGGATTTGGTCAACAATAAGTCATTTCTTGAAAAATCCCTGTAATACAGAAGTAATATAAATGAAGGGCTGGCGTCCAAAAGGGGCTAACCCACATTTTGCATTTTTTTCCAAATTAGCATTGTTTATATTGTAAAAATACAAGTTTTTATTAGTAGTTCATTGACTCTTGTTGTCTAGAAAAATAAGATGATTACATGTACTACCTTATAATTCACGAGCATTTTCGTAGTCCGGGGGTACCTTGCGTCCAAAAAGGGCTAACCAACAATTCACTTATTCATTCTATATCTTTCGTTCTAGAGTTATGGTGTCTTTGGCAAAGTTGTTGTGTGACATCTAGCGCTTTATTTGATCATTTCATATTAGTTCTGAATTCAGTCGCTAGGGCGGCGCTGTTATCAACTTTTCAATGGAACGAGATAGAAAGATGGTGTCTACGGCCAAGTTGTATGTCAGGTAATTATAAATATATCTTCTGAAAATACCAACTTTGAAGGCCCTACAGGTTTTAAAACATGGCGCATTTTTTAAAACATAATAAGTAAATTTTTGAGCTAAAACCGTCTATATCGAAACAAACAGGACCTACAAAGTTTGCATATTCAGAAGATATGTTTAAAATGGTAGGAGGTACAACTATCTCGAAGACACCACATATCTATCTAGCTTTATTAAAAAGTTGATAACAGAGCCGCCCTAGCGACTGAATTCAGAACTAGTATGATTCAATCAAATAAAGTGCTAAGTGCCATACAGCAACTTTTCCGAAGATACCATAACTCAATAACGAAAGATAATTGATTCCACGTTTTTTTAAATTTTCCGACCACAATTTACCGTTTTTCTCTTGATCCCTTGTTGCTCGGACATCTTTCAATGTAGGGACATGACACATTCACTGGAATTTTCGAAAAAATGCGCACAATAATATGCCTTTGTGCAAGAAATATATATTAGATAGAAAATAGCCATACAGAGCAAGTGTGTGAGCGGCCCCCACCTTCAGGAACGACTATTTGGGCCGAAACGTCAACGTACAATGCAATCCAACTTAATACAGTATTACATCAAGTTCACCCATAACTGAGCTACAACATAAAATTTACTGATTGCGAATCGATAGACTACTTTTTCTTAAAACATCGGAAAACGAACGAGAAAACTTGAATTTCCATAAGACACAATCTGCCGCTAGAAGCATAACTGTCCCATGTGCTATGAGAATCCCTATACACATGGGACAATTATGCTTCTAGCGGCAGCAATGTAGGGTTAGTCTTTTCTGAACGCCAGCTAATACTGGGGTTATCTCCGTGGTCAACTTTGACTGCTAATAGCAAAAAATCTAAAAAATATTTTCAAATTTCCTAAATGTCGGTACACGTGGGTGTCTAGTTAGACGATGTATCTAAACTAGTACCCAAATTAGCACTAGTTAGACACAAAAAAAAATTCCAAACAGTCCACACGACAAAAGTAACTGACTCGTCCCGAGTGATGTCCCGGGAAGCAGATACAGACACTCTGGTTTGCTGAAGAGAAAGCGAAAACGAACTCTTGTCTTATGGTTAAGGAGCCATACGCCTGGCAATATATTTTGGACGCCAGCCATTCAAATAATGAATCGCTTTCTTCAAAACATAAGAATTAAACATAAGAATTGAAAAGGTTTCGAAATCGATGGATTCTAGGTATGTATTGCTTTGCTGGAAAGATAATTGTCAGAAGATGTTGGCTCGATGAACTACAGTTCATTGTACCATCTGATGACACGCTGTTTATAGAACGTTAAATCCTTTTGGATAATTTGTCTTGGACCGGAATTGTGGCATTCACGAATAGATTTAGTACTATTTTGAGCGTTTGTATGATAATGCCCCTTAACCAATTCTTCGCGTGTGAACAGACCACAAATTAAGCTGTTTTTTGATGTATAATACGTCACAATTCATTCAACTATCATCTCGTGCACTATGCTTTATTTCTCGAAAACACCATTTGAGCTTCTGAGCAAACCTCTAGTCTTACGTACTGTTCTCTAAGAAAAGAAGTTCTGATTTAAGCTGATGTTACATACACGCTAGTACATGCGACTTGAAAACACTCACGCGAACCAACAACATTAACATACAAACACTCGAGTCCTACGCGATCATTCACGCACACCTACGCCAGCGATCTCGCAAATATAACACTCCGGTGGTAAAGTGAACGTTTTAGCACGTATAAATTTACAAACGTGGTCTCAAGCGTAAACTTACAAACGCCCGTGTTCGAACGATCATTAATCATTCACTTCCAGAAGTCTTCACCATCTGTCCTAGGAGCTTAGGTCCATGCTTTCAGTTGGGCCAATCACAAAAATGAGGCTTATCCTAGTTATATAGGAGAACTCATTCTCCTCAAGCATTTTTCAATGGCGCACCTTGTACCCCCTCATCAAAAGTCCATAAATGGAGTCTCCGGGAGTGGACACACAAGTAACGGATCGTGGAAACGCTGAGAACAAAAAAAAAACAGTTCGAGGCCAACATAACACATTACAAGAATATATTTCGAACACTGAAAATTATTCATTAAATTCACGATCGAGAATATGCAAATGACCACACGGTTATAAGTCGTACGCTAGCACAAGCGACATACAAAAGCCTACGCGATCGAACACGTTAACATACAAATGCTCGAGACTATCGCCATGATACAGGCGAACATGCAATCGCTATCGTCCACGTACAACTTCGCCCAAGAATTCGCAAGCACGTTATAGCACTTCCAATCTGATCAACGCGGTCTCAAGCGCGAACATAAAAAACGCTGATTCCCCCATGCGATCGTGAAGTCCCTACGCCCGCACATCTGAACCTTGCATTCAATATCATAATCAGAATCACGGCCAGCTGCAATTGGCCTGAAGCTGAAGTTTTAATGGGAGACATTTCCCGTCTCGTCTGCAATTGTAGGTGAATGATTCTGACAGGAAGCTCTTCCGAGAACCAAGCTCTACAGCTTCAGTAGGACAACTTGAAAAAACGTGTTAATAGCGCGGTGCTCTTCATTTTTTTCCGTCCAAGTAATCTTGGGGATAAGAAACAAGAGTGGTTCCTTACAATCTTTCGCCACATGCCCAGTTTGTTGCGAAGTCAAGGCCTGCAGATCGTGTCCAATGATTTGAATGCAATCTTGTATCACTTTTGCGTTGACATCATCGATACCTGTAGATTGTCTCAAAGAAAAACAATTATTCTTCAACTGTTTAAAAGTAACTGGGTGAAATCCATCAAATATACATTTATACAAATTATTAATCGACTGTGTTATGAATTGCACACTGTTCACGAAATAACTGTTTAAATTTTTGGATGGAATTTGTTCAGAACGGTTTACGACATCGTCAAAAATTATGAGCTGTTTAAGCTTATTTAATTTTCTTGGAATAGCATATCAATTAAAAGTTTGCTGTTCAATTGACCTCTTATGAAGGCATACTTTCAACTAGACGGCATTTTTTGCGTCGTACGAGCTCCACAGTCCGATTGAATAATGTACATTTCTGCACGTTTTACTGTCTCTATACTTCCTTCCCGTGTAATTCATTTGCCGGCCGCTAGCCATAGTCCAGATTCACTTTCATCTCGCGCAAAATAATTCATAATCACATCAATGATAGTAATCATAGTAATTTGCCTCTTCCATATCATTCCATTTTCTATCCGATATATGTGACCGCCCGTGCAGACCCAATGCACCGCCGTGGTACAGCTGTACATGACGCAATCACCGGCGCACGCTTCCTGGGTCAAGCGATGGACCGGAGCGCTCTGCTTCATCAAGGACAACATCCGCAAATCGTACTTCTTTCGGCTGTACTGTCTAAAAACCAACCGGCTCGTGTGGGAGCAGGAATTGTACGACAAGATCGAGGTCACCAAGCCGAAGGCGTTCCTGATCGTTTTCGAGGGACAGGTGAGTTTATGGTTATGGTCATTTTTTATTTTAGTAACATGTTGCACTTCACTTCAAATAGGATGGTATTGTGGCGTTCAACTTCGCGACGGAGGAGGAAGCAACCGCATTTATGAGTATGACCACCTCAACGATCAATAACAGGAACCGGCGAAGAGATGGTAAGTTGAGTGCATTGTGACCTCCTTCTGGACTCACGACAACAGGAACTGTTATCTTTATTCGCTTGATTTTGTATCGCAAATGTCTAAATTTAGAGGGATATAGATAGCGAACACTTTATCGAAAGAAGCGGCTTATTGAAATGGTAGTCAACGCACCTGTCATGCCATTTTATGATTTCAAAATAAAATGAATTCATGATCGATTAAAGTGCTCTCCATGCGAATGAAAATATTGTTTAATACACAAAGGAACACACTCAAAAGACATTTCACTTGATGATAAAAAATAATGCCGCTTAATAATGATCGTTCCACATTACAGACAGGCTCAAACGGAACAGCACCCGCAAAGATCCCCCACCGGCGCGACCTCCACCAGTTTTGAACCAAAACAATGCCTTTAACGACAACACGGTTACGCTGCGCAACAAACCGTCGTGTAAGAGAAGTTATGAAGCTTCAAAACGTCAATTAAGACTAACTACCTTTTTAATTCCCTTTGGTTATAGTTTCTGCTCCGATGATCCCAAATACAGCCTTCCAGCAGCAACAACAACAACAGTACCAACAGCGCCCAACCAAAACCAAGGGTAAGACCCGTCTACGCAAGGAGGACATCGGTATGCCGTCGAACTTCAAGCACGTGACGCACGTTGGCTGGAGTCCGACTAGCGGTTTCGATCTTAGTGGAGAAGAAGAAACGCTTAAACCTTTCCTTGAAAAAGCGGGCGTCAGGGACCAGCATGTTAGTAACTCAATATTTCATAAGGTATAATTGCTAATAACTCGTTTCTCTTGTAGTTGAAAGATCGCGAGACACGCGAGTTTATCTACGATTTTATTCAGAACCACAAAGTCCTGGATACTATGAAGTACGAACAGAGTGGAAATCGAAAACAAAAACCACCAGCGCCACCACCCGTGCCGATAAGGAGCCATCAGGAGCAGGTCCGTTACCATTAGATCACAACAATTTAGCTTTTACGAACCCATATTTACCTTACAGCAACAAATGAACGGTAACAATCAGCAGCGTAACCCACCGCCACCGCCTCCCAACAGAACGCTTCCACCGCTTCCGGCTACGACGCCACCGAAGGTGAACCCAGCACCTTCCCGACCACCTCCCATGCAGCAGCAAACACCGGTGGCATCCATTCCTGGGCCGGTGAGTTGCAGTTGAAACCATTTGCTAGTGAACACACTAACGAGGCGAGACTAATTTATCTAATCCGTTGACAGCCTCCTCCACCACCACCTCCACCAGCGTCTTCTGGGGCCATGCCACCACCACCGCCGCCGATGATGGCCCCGTCGTCACTGAAACCAGCTGCGCCTGCCCTGCCTATACCCGCTGGGGATGATAGCCGATCGGCCCTGATGGACAGTATTCGCAAGGGAACGACCCTGAAGGTGAGTACACCAGACGACCCCTTAAGTGTAAGTCCGATTGCAGTCGAAATGCATACATCTTGCATCATATCTTGCTGAAGTCGGTTCAGCAGTAGCCAGGCTCGAAGTACGGTATGCAAGCTAACAGCTAGCATTTGTAGGGACAAATTAAAATCCAAATTTATGCCCTCGGTATGGATATCTCTCGTTCAACACGTCGATAGAACCATTCGATTTAAATAATAACTAGCAAGCAAAGAATTATCTCTCTGAACTCACACAAGCATTAAATCAACCAATCCTGAACCAAAACTGTTCTATTATACAATTGCTTTTCTTTTCGGGCAGCCCAAGTTACGGAAGACAAAAGCAAGTACTACCGTTAACGAGAATGGCTCTGATATGCATGGGCGGGAAACTATTTTGATGGTTTTCGTTACAATAAATTCTTGTTCTATTTTATTGATTTATTTGTGACCGCACACGGAATCGCGGGCATTTGGTTGGATTGATACCCTGGTCGATGAAATACGCCTTACGCAGCTTGTCAAATCTGATCAGAACTTCACTGGACCTTTGTAAGCCTCAGTGAACAGTACTTTTATGCATGCCACTGCTTCGAGTTCATTGTTTTATTCGTGAAGTAAAGCTTAGTTTTGAGTACGAAGGCTCAAATCGCTTGTCAGATCATATGTTTCTAGGAAAATTAATCGGCGAAAACAAACTTGAATTTGCTGGAGACATTACCCAGTGCTGTGACTAGGTGAATTTTTCGTCTCGATAGCCGCCTAAAATTAATCTTGACATAAGTTTCGACCCTCATGAGATGGTATGCTCTGTACTTCGCGTGTTCGGGACACTTGAGTTTGCTACTTCTTTCTGTTCAGTTATTTGTAGGTACAGAATGAACGATAATCTGCTCGCAGAGAAAATGCTCCGGACAGTACTACGACTCAAAATCTTCCAGTGCAGCTGCCAATTCAAAGTTCCAACATGACGTTTGCGTTGAACCTTCTTGGTCCCATGGAATCGCTTGCGTCATTTCAAATTGTCCACATCTTGTTTTCAACGTAGGTGTGTAGAATCAATTTTCTTTTCCCGTTCTTCATCTAGCTCAATTTGTTTAGTAATGCTTGCATCGAGACTAAGCCTTTGCGTTTGAAAGAAGTATGCGAACATCGATCAGTTGGGAACGCTGATCAATTTCGGCCAAAACTTGGTGGACCACCTAAAAGCAGTGGGCCATCAAAACCACCAGTCAAATCCGACAGGTTCGTTGCAACTGGGCTACGCCAACTACAAAAATAAGATCCCACCAGCCACCCTAGAAATGTTCAGGGAATTCATAGGCAGTCTGGTCACTCCTGCGAGAGCGAGGTTTCCTTCGAGCTTCCTGGACTGGGTAGCACTTCTAGGCAGGAAAAGCGGAATCCAAGATAAACCGGTACGAATCACACTCACTCACATCAGCGAACTACCCCCGTCGCAACTGGGGGTGCTTCTAGCAACTTCAAAGCTGGTAAGCTGTACGGGGCCTGTTTTCGTGTGGGCCATCGAGCAGCGAACTGTCACAAGTTTAAGAGCGCAAGTTTGGACGGACGACCAACCCTGAACCTTATTCCCACAGTCGCGTTACCTAGTGACTAGAAGGAAATTTTCTTCTAGTCACCGGGTAACATGACTGTGAGAATAAGGTCCCCTGGCTAAAAGAATTTTACAGAACCTGCCTCAATAGTCATGGGAAATGGCTGTAAGGATGATGTGAGTTTGATTGGTACTTACTTACTTTTATTCCTGCACACCCCTGGTGGTGCAAAGGGCCGCTGTGATAGATCGCCATCCTGGGCGATTGCCCGCCATCGCCTTGACCTGCTGCCAGGTCAAACTTTCGTCGACTTCTTTTATTTCCTTGTTGAGGCTGCGCCGCCACGAGCCTTTGGGTCTGCTTCTGCTGCGATGTCCTGCTGGGTTCCAGTCTAACGCTTGCTTGCAGATTTCGTTTCCGCCGTTGCGCAAAGTGTGGCCGAGCCGCCTCCACTTTCGTTCGCGAATTTCTGTCGCTATCAGCTTTTGGTGACATCGACTATGGAGCTCAGCATTAGAGATCCAGTTGTGAAGCCACCATGCACGAATTAGGTACCGCAGGCATCTATTGATGAAAACCTGCAACCGTTGCGTGTTCTCCACTGATACGCACCAGGTTTCACTGGCATATAGTAGTACAGATTTCACGTTCAAGTTGAATTTTCGGATTTTGGTGCGTCGACTAATCTGATTGTTTTTTCCAGATATTTCTTAAACTCGCAAAAGCAGCCCTCGCCTTCTCGATCCGTGCTCCTATGTCGATCTTGGTGCCTCCATCAGACGCCATTTGGCTACCAAGATACTGGAAGCTTTCGACATTCTCCACTACTTGCCCAGCTACCGTAAAGCTGGAAAGGTTGACCGTGTTATATCCAACGATTTGGTCCCGTTGACGTTGTTTTTGAGACCTGCCGCTGAGGAGCGATCGGCAAGATCATCAAGCTTACTCTGCATGCCAGAGCGCCGTTGTGCTAGGAGAGCAACGTCATAAGCCAATTCGAAGTCATTCAGATGCTCCATAGTAATAGGTTGCCACAGCAACCCACAATTTGGTTCACGGTCAATCGTTCCTACCAGGATCTCGTCGATTACGATGAGGAACAGTAGCGGTGATAGAATACATCCTTGCCTAACTCCAGCCACGACCCGGATGGGGTCAGACAAGACACCATCGTGCAATATTCTGCACGAAAATGCCTCGTACTGTGCTTCAATTAGACCGATGATTTTCTCAGGGACTCCCTTGCGTCTCAGGGCTCCCCACATATTTTCGTGATTGAGACGGTCGAAAGCTTTTTCGTAGTCGATGAACACTAAGTAGAGAGACTCTTGGAATTCATTGACTTGCTCCAGGATGATACGGAGTGTGACAATACGGGGTCAGCTTTGAGCATCTCTGCTGATATGCGATCGACCCCTGGGGCTCTGTTCGATTTCATGATCCGGATGGCTGCTTCTATCTCTTGCAATGGTGGAGCTTCGGTGTTGACGCGGGTAATACGCCGAACCCTTGGCGGATCATGCCGAGTTGTTGGTGGCGTGGCCGACACTTGAAAAAGGTTTTCAAAGTGTTCGATCCAGCGTTTCAGCTGGTCAGCGCGCACGGTTTACAACTGTCCAGACGTGTCTTTCACGGGCATTGTAGCATTAATATTTGTCTCACTAAAGCTTTCTCACCTTCGTCGGCTAGGGAGTCTGTCCACGTTCTTTTGTGCCGTCTACATGAGCATTTCAATTCCTTCTATAGAACCGAATAGCGCTGAAGGGCTGCGGCTTTGGCACCTCGTGTTTTAGTTCGCTCAATCGCGGCTTTGGCGTCCCTTCGTTCCTCTGTCTTCTTCCAGGTGTCATCTGTGATCCACTGTTTTCTCTGAGTACGTAGCTCACCCAGATTATTCTCGCCGATGGCAATGAAGGCGTTTTTGATAGCGGTCCAATGATCTTCTACGCTTCCACCTTCCGGAATATCTGCAGCATGGTTCTCCAGCTCCTCGACGAAGGACCTTCTTACCGCAGCATCTTTGCAGACGACGAGTTTTAAACCGACGCCCGTTCTTCTCCTTCTGTCGATGAATCCTTGCAATACGCAGCCGAATCTCGCCAATTAGGAGATGCAAAATGCATAAAGCGTCAAAATTTGATGTCATCTCGAAAATTTTTTTTTTACGAAAATTGACTTTTTTTGACGATTTTTGTTTAAAGGGGGGAGTAAAGGAAAATTTCAAAATCGAATTTGCTTTTTGATGCCAAATGACTTTAAAATGCATGAAACGTCGAGATTTTATGGAATCTCGAGAAATTTTTTTTTTTAACGAAGGTTCTTTTTTGGACTTTTTTTTGTTCAAAAGGGGGAAAATTTCAAAATCGAGCTGGTATTATTGATGCCAAATGACTTCAAAATGCATAAAGCGTCAAAATTTGATGTCATCTCGAAAAAATTTTTTTGACGAAAGTTGACTTTTTTTTGACGATTTTTGTTCAAAGGGGGGAGTAAAGGAAAATTTCAAAATCGAATTTGCATTTTCGATGCCAAATGACTTTAAAATGCATGAAACGTCGAGATTTAATGAAATCGCGAGAAAAATTTTTTTAACGAAAGTTCTTTTCCGGACTTTTTTTGTTCAAAAGGGGGAAAATTTCAAAATCGAGCTGATATTATTGATGCCAAATGACTTCAAAATGCATAAAGCGTCAAAATTTGATGTTATCTCGAAAAAAATTTTTTGACGAAGATTGACTTTTTTTGACGATTTTTGTTTAAAGGGGGGAGTAAAGGAAAATTTCAAAATCGAATTTGCATTTTCGATGCCAAATGACTTTAAAATGCATGAAACGTCGAGATTTAATGAAATCGCGAGAAAAATTTTTTTAACGAAAGTTCTTTTCCGGACTTTTTTTGTTCAAAAGGGGGAAAATTTCAAAATCGAGCTGGTATTATTGATGCCAAATGACTTCAAAATGCATAAAGCGTCAAAATTTGATGTCATCTCGAAAAATTTTTTTTGACGAAAGTTGACTTTTTTTTGACGATTTTTGTTCAAAGGGGGGAGTAAAGGAAAATTTCAAAATCGAATTTGCATTTTCGATGCCAAATGACTTTAAAATGCATGAAACGTCGAGATTTAATGAAATCGCGAGAAAAATTTTTTTAACGAAAGTTCTTTTCCGGACTTTTTTTGTTCAAAAGGGGGAAAATTTCAAAATCGAGCTGATATTATTGATGCCAAATGACTTCAAAATGCGTAAAGCGTCAACATTTGATGTCATCTCGAAAAATTTTTTTTTACGAAAATTGACTTTTTTTGACGATTTTTGTTCAAAGGGGGGAGTAAAGGAAAATTTCAAAATTGAATTTGCATTTTCGATGCCAAATGACTTTAAAATGTATGAAACGTCGAGATTTTATGGAATCTCGAGAAATTTTTTTTTAACGAAAGTTCTTTTTTGGATTTTTTTGTTCAAAAGGGGGAAAATTTCAAAATCGAGCTGGTATTATTGATGCCAAATGACTTCAAAATGCATAAAGCGTCAAAATTTGATGCCATCTCGAAAAAATTTTTTTGACGAAAATTGACTTTTTTTGACGATTTTTGTTTAAAGGGGGGAGTAAAGGAAAATTTCAAAATCGAATTTGCATTTTCGATGCCAAATGACTTTAAAATGTATGAAACGTCGAGATTTAATGAAATCTCGAGAAAAAAATTTTTTAACTAAAGTTCTTTTCCGGACTTTTTTTGTTCAAAAGGGGGAAAATTTCAAAATCGAGCTGATATTATTGATGCCAAATGACTTCAAAATGCGTAAAGCGTCAACATTTGATGTCATCTCGAAAAATTTTTTTTTACGAAAATTGACTTTTTTTGACGATTTTTGTTCAAAGGGGGGAGTAAAGGAAAATTTCAAAATTGAATTTGCATTTTCGATGCCAAATGACTTTAAAATGCATGAAACGTCGAGATTTATTGAAATCTCGAGAAAAAATTTTTTAACGAAAGTTCTTTTCCGGACTTTTTTTGTTCAAAAGGGGGAAAATTTCAAAATCGAGCTGGTATTATTGATGCCAAATGACTTCAAAATGCATAAAGCGTCAAAATTTGATGTCATCTCGAAAAAAATTTTTTGACGAAAATTGACTTTTTTTGACGATTTTTGTTCAAAGGGGGGAGTAAAGGAAAATTTCAAAATTGAATTTGCATTTTCGATGCCAAATGACTTTAAAATGTATGAAACGTCGAGATTTTATGGAATCTCGAGAAATTTTTTTTTAACGAAAGTTCTTTTTTGGATTTTTTTGTTCAAAAGGGGGAAAATTTCAAAATCGAGCTGGTATTATTGATGCCAAATGACTTCAAAATGCATAAAGCGTCAAAATTTGATGTCATCTCGAAAATTTTTTTTTGACGAAAATTGACTTTTTTGACGATTTTTGTTCAAAGGGGGGAGTAAAGGAAAATTTCAAAATTGAATTTGCATTTTCGATGCCAAATGACTTTAAAATGTATGAAACGTCGAGATTTTATGGAATCTCGAGAAATTTTTTTTTAACGAAAGTTCTTTTTTGGATTTTTTTGTTCAAAATTTAAAATTTCAAAATCGAATTTGCATTTTCAATGCCAAATGACTTTAAAATGCATGAAACGTCGAGATTTTATGGAATCTCAAGAAAAAAATTTAACGAAAGTTCTTTTTTGGACTTTTTTTGTTCAAAAGAGGGAAAATTTCAAAATCGAGCTGGTATTATTGATGCCAAATGACTTCAAAATGCATAAAGCGTCAAAATTTGATGTCATCTCGAAAAAATTTTTTGACGAAAATTGACTTTTTTTGACGATTTTTGTTCAAAGGGGGGAGTAAAGGAAAATTTCAAAATCGAATTTGCATTTTCGATGCCAAATGACTTTAAAATGTATGAAACGTCGAGATTTAATGAAATCTCGAGAAAAATTTTTTTTAACTAAAGTTCTTTTCCGGACTTTTTTTGTTCAAAAGGGGGAAAATTTCAAAATCGAGCTGATATTATTGATGCCAAATGACTTCAAAATGCATAAAGCGTCAAAATTTGATGTTATCTCGAAAAAAATTTTTTGACGAAGATTGACTTTTTTTGACGATTTTTGTTTAAAGGGGGGAGAAAGGAAAATTTCAAAATCGAATTTGCATTTTCGATGCCAAATGACTTTAAAATGCATGAAACGTCGAGATTTAATGAAATCGCGAGAAAAAATTTTTTAACGAAAGTTCTTTTCCGGACTTTTTTTGTTCAAAAGGGGGAAAATTTCAAAATCGAGCTGATATTATTGATGCCAAATGACTTCAAAATGCGTAAAGCGTCAACATTTGATGTCATCTCGAAAAAATTTTTTTTACGAAAATTGACTTTTTTTGACGATTTTTGTTCAAAGGGGGGAGTAAAGGAAAATTTCAAAATTGAATTTGCATTTTCGATGCCAAATGACTTTAAAATGCATGAAACGTCGAGATTTATTGAAATCTCGAGAAAAAAATTTTTAACGAAAGTTCTTTTCCGGACTTTTTTTGTTCAAAAGGGGGAAAATTTCAAAATCGAGCTGGTATTATTGATGCCAAATGACTTCAAAATGCATAAAGCGTCAAAATTTGATGTCATCTCGAAAAATTTTTTTTGACGAAAATTGACTTTTTTTGACGATTTTTGTTCAAAGGGGGGAGTAAAGGAAAATTTCAAAATTGAATTTGCATTTTCGATGCCAAATGACTTTAAATGTATGAAACGTCGAGATTTTATGGAATCTCGAGAAATTTTTTTTTAACGAAAGTTCTTTTTTGGATTTTTTTGTTCAAAAGGGGGAAAATTTCAAAATCGAGCTGGTATTATTGATGCCAAATGACTTCAAAATGCATAAAGCGTCAAAATTTGATGCCATCTCGAAAAATTTTTTTTGACGAAAATTGACTTTTTTTTGACGATTTTTGTTTAAAGGGGGGAGTAAAGGAAAATTTCAAAATCGAATTTGCATTTTCAATGCCAAATGACTTTAAAATGCATGAAACGTCGAGATTTTATGGAATCTCAAGAAAAAAATTTAACGAAAGTTCTTTTTTGGACTTTTTTTGTTCAAAAGAGGGAAAATTTCAAAATCGAGCTGGTATTATTGATGCCAAATGACTTCAAAATGCATAAAGCGTCAAAATTTGATGTCATCTCGAAAAATTTTTTTGACGAAAATTGACTTTTTTTGACGATTTTTGTTCAAAGGGGGGAGTAAAGGAAAATTTCAAAATCGAATTTGCATTTTCGATGCCAAATGACTTTAAAATGCATGAAACGTCGAGATTTAATGAAATCTCGAGAAAAATTTTTTTAACGAAAGTTCTTTTCCGGACTTTTTTTTGTTCAAAAAAGGGAAAATTTCAAAATCGAGCTGGTATTATTGATGCCAAATGACTTCAAAATGCATAAAGCGTCAAAATTTGATGTCAACTCGAAATTTTTTTTTGACGAAAATTTCCTTTTTTTGACGATTTTTGTTCAAAGGGGGGAGTAAAGGAAAATTTCAAAATCGAATTTGCATTTTCGATGCCAAATGACTTCAAAATGCATAAAACGTCGAGATTTTATGAAATCTCGAGAAAAAATTTTTTTAACGAAAGTTCTTTTCCGGACTTTTTTTGTTCAAAAGGGGGAAAATTTCAAAATCGAGCTGGTATTATCGATGCCAAATGACTTCAAAATGCATAAAGCGTCAAAATTTGATGCTATTTCGAAAAAAAAAATTTGACGAAAATTGACTTTTTTTGTTCGAAGGGGGGAGTAAAGGAAAATTTCAAAATTGAATTTGCATTTTCGATGCCAAATGACTTTAAAATGCATAAAACGTCGAAATTTTATGGAATCTCGAGAAAAAAATTTTTTTAACGAAAGTTCTTTTTTGGACTTTTTTGTTCAAAAGGGGGAAAATTTCAAAATCGACCTGGTATTATCGATGCCAAATGACTTCAAAATGCATAAAGCGTCAAAATTTGATGTTATCTCGAAAAATTTTTTTTGACGAAAATTGACTTTTTTTGACGATTTTTGTTCAAAGGGGGGAGTAAAGGAAAATTTCAAAATTGAATTTGCATTTTCGATGCCAAATGACTTTAAAATGTATGAAACGTCGAGATTTTATGGAATCCCGAGAAGTTTTTTTTTAACGAAAGTTCTTTTTTGGACTTTTTTTGTTCAAAAGGGGGAAAATTTCAAAATCGAATTTGCATTTTCAATGCCAAATGACTTCAAAATGCATAAAGCGTCAAAATTTGATGTCATCTCGAAAAATTTTTTTTGACGAAAATTGACTTGTTTTGACGATTTTTGTTTAAAGGGGGGAGTAAAGGAAAATTTCAAAATCGAATTTGCATTTTCGATGCCAAATGACTTTAAAATGCATAAAACGTCGAGATTTTATGAAATCTCGAGAAATTTTTTTTTAACGAAAGTTCTTTTTTGGACTTTTTTGTTCAAAAGGGGGGAAATTTCAAAATCGAATTTGCATTTTCGATGCCAAATGACTTTAAAATGCATAAAACGTCGAGATTTTATGGAATCCCGAGAAGTTTTTTTTTTAACGAAAGTTCTTTTTTGGACTTTTTTTGTTCAAAAGGGGGAAAATTTCAAAATCGAGCTGGTATTATTGATGCCAAATGACTTCAAAATGCATAAAGCGTCAAAATTTGATGTTATCTCGAAAAAAAAATTTTACCGAAAATTGACTTTTTGTGACGATTTTTGTTCAAAGGGGGGAAGGAAAATTTCAAAATCGAATTTGCATTTTCGATGACAAATGACTTTAAAATGCATAAAACGTCGAGATTTTATGAAATCTCGAGAAAAAATTTTTTTAACGAAAGTTCTTTTTGGGACTTTTTTTGTTCAAAAGGGGGAAAATTTCAAAATCGAGCTGGTATTATTGATGCCAAATGACTTCAAAATGCGTAAAGCGTCAAAACAGCATTGAAAATTGATTACGATAACGCATGCTCTAACCTCCTTTCTTACCTCACCCTACAGAAAGTGGACCAAAGTGCGCTGAGCACCGGCAGTGGCGGTGATCCACGCAGTGATCTTCTGTCCCAGATTCGCGATGGCTTCGAACTGCGACCGGTAGCGGATCGGGAACCGGGCAACGCACAGGCAGATCGAACCAGCGGAAGTGGCGACTGTGGCACCGATGCACTCGCCGATGCTCTGCGACGGGCACTGGCCGAACGAGGACGCGCTATACGATCCTCCGACGAGGACGAGAGTGATTCCAACTCGGCTAACGATGACTGGGATGATTGAATGGAACGACGGCGCAAATGCTTTGAGGTGGAGGTGAGTGATAGGTTGTCGGTGCTTTTTGCTCCTGTCAACCGAAAACGCGGTGCCAAATGAGTGTGTGTTTTTTGGGGGGGTTTAGAAGATGGTTGAAGGTAAGACGAAGCAGGTTACCGAAGGCTGATGTTAGGAAATCAGTTAAGCAGAATTTGTTTAAATACTTGTATCAGAGAAGCATTGATCGCTCCGTGCAATGTGTTTTAGCGATACATTATTTTATTCTTTATGTTCTAGTTCCCTATAGTATTGAATATGCTGCCTTTTCTATGATTCTATGTAATATGTGCATATTTTGTTTAACCTCAAATTTAAGCTGATGATCAAACCGAAAATCAAGATAACGGAAGAGCTTTACTCTGACTTGCTACGTGTTCTTTGCATTCAGAATTAGTTATAGAAAGTAGGGAAACATGATCGTACTCGCGATAAAATGAAAATTAGATACCTACTTATGAACTCACGATTGAATGACTTCCAGTTTCAGTGTTGGCTTTTAGTCTTGCTCCAGAACAAGCACAAAGCTGATCTGCGATTACTTCGCAAATCCCCAGTAGATTTAGTTTCGAGCTTCTATTCGCTTGTTACAGATTACAGATCCAACAATCAACCTTATGACACTGACTGATTGTCATTGAAACAAAAACAGCTTACTACGATGAAACCATGTAACAGTTTCGATCCGTTGATTTCGATAAAAAATGCAACTTTCGCCCTGTCCAATCCAATAAAGATCAAACATCAAGTGCTTAAACGAACGAATTCGTTTATCGTTTCACTTCGATTAGAGCGTCGAATTAAATTCGGCTGATCATCCCTCACGCTTTTCCTCTGACAATAGTCAATCTATTCTCCATAAGGTTGCGAAAAGAACCCAACTATCTGATCAATAGCAAATGCGCAACGCAATCCGGAGAATTATTTATAGACGATGAAGCTATTTTCTTGTTTCGTCTACCGACACGGTCGTTATCGAATTTGAATGCACTTTCACTAGTTTATGAAATAAAATTTACAGACCTTGGACTTGTAGAATATGTAATAGGTAGACATACGAGGAAATAAAAATTTAATGTTAATAGATTGTATAGTAACTTCCCCTTCGTTGAATTAGTCAAACAGTAGCTCTTATATTGCAAAATAATCTATATTTGTTAGGTGTTTTCTGCTAGTGAACCAATAACCGATAGGTCTCATCATAGGGAGCATCAGTTCTTCCCGTGTATTTTCAGATCAGTTTTAAAGTGTTTCCGTTGATTTAAATGTGTACATGTTGTGCCTAGTATTTACTGCGTAACGAAGTCTCCTTATTAGAAAAATGTAACGTAGCTCAAACTGTTCATCAGCAATCTGTTTCCTACTGTGGGGTTTACTTCTTCGGCACAATTCAGTAAGGGACTCCAATATGAATATGTTAACTTGTGAATTTTACCCTTTTGTATTCTAACTTAACTACGCTAAAATAAACTTTTTACCTAGTTATAATCCCGTTACGATGTGGTGCCTCAATGTGGTAATAGAAGAGAAAGAATTCCGACTGGTCTGGAGCAGCTGCACGGCGTTAACGACACACAGAAGTTCTATGAGAGAGTGAATCGTCCACGTTAAGGTGAAAGCAGTATTTAGACGAACGCCTAAATCACGAAGAAGTAGACGAAAAGAGTAGCACAAGAATCAACTTGGTATCGCACGCATCCGTTGGAAGATTATTAGCATCAGATCTACCTAAAGTTCAAGAGGACCCGCTTACCCTTATATAGTCTGGCATTTGTGCTTTGCCGATATCTGCTACGGGGTCATGATTTTCAAGCCAACATCAACAACGTCGTGTTAAGGTCGATCCACAATCGACAGAACTGATTCCCTACGACACAATTTTGCGTGATCGAAATCGTCGTGCTAAATAGAAGACGAGAACAGAAAATTGATCCTATAGTACAACCACTTCTAAACCCCGCTTCTGCAGGTTCCCGAACAAAAAAAAATCTGACTACAGCACGAGGTCCTCAGCGAATTAAGTGGACTTCGTCCACTAGGATATTAGTGTACAAATAACTCGATGTTGATTTCGAGAGTTGTCCTACTGCAACTATAGAACTGGGTTCTCTCTAGCAGAATCACTCACTACAATTGCAGACGAGACGGGAAACGTCACCCACTAAAACACTGCTTAAGACCAATTGCAGCGGGCCGTGATACGGATTGTGATATTCATTGTACGGTTCAGATGTGCACGATTGTATGTTCGTCTTTGTGTATCCTCGCGAGAGGCTCGAAAGTTTGTATGTTAACATGTTCGATTGCGCGGAAGTTTGTATGTCGCGTATGCTAGCGTGTAACTTCGCGTGTATAAATTCGAATTTATAACCGTTTTATAACACAGACCGTGAATATGATACTTAATTTTCAGAATGCGTTTCGAATACTAGAAGATAGTGAGTTTTACCGTGTCACTAGAGCTACCGTTCATGTCGCCATGGAACGTGTTAACTATTAGTGGATACAAGCGTTATTTTTTGATTGCTCCAACCAAATGTATGGATCTAGGTTGCTAGGACTGAGGGTAGAGACTTCCGGACGTTATGATCGCGCAAACACGGGCACGTTGGAGAACGCGTTTCCAAACTTATAAGTGATAAGACGTTTATTTTGTCACCGCGGTGTTATCAAGTTTGTGAGATCGCGGGCGGAATGGATGATCGCAAAGAGCTCAAGCGCTAACGTGTTATTCGCGTGTATTAAATCGATCTTGCAACCGTGTGGCCCTTTGCATATTCGCGGGTGTCCTTGAATGATCGCCTGGTCCGTGAATTTGATACTTAATTTTCAATGTGCGTTCCGGATACTAGAGCAAAGTGAGTTCCACCGTGTCACTAGAGTTCCCGGTCATGTCGTCATGGAACGTGATGTATATGAGTATCCGATTCATGATCGCGCGAACACAGGCGTTTGTAGGTTCAAATTTGAGATGGCGGGCGTAGATATGCGCAGATGATCGCCAAAGGCTGCCAAAGATCAGCTGGTAAATTGTAATCTTCGGGAGTCCTGGCATGGGACACTCCAACTTTAAAAGAGTTCCAAATCAGGGAACTTGGCCCTAAACCCACCGACAACGTTTATCGAGTCGTGATGGCTAAGATTAAAGGACCTGTTACGTTAGTTAAAATAATAGTCAAGTTTGATGATTCGGCAATATGTGTGTAATAAAATATTCAACCATCGGCATGAGGGTGACAACGGCTGAACCAGACGAAGGAAATACTGAAGGGCTAGTGGCTTGAAAGGAACGGCGAGCAAAATATTGTCTTGAGCAAGCAGTTTGACAGCAGACAATTTCCGCTCAGGGCAGACTTCACTTGGTCCTGACACGCGGAAGAAAAAAGATCGGGCGAGAATTTGGTGGTCGCAGATGCGACACCGGCACAATTTTTTTCGGGAGAAGATTTTAACGCGTGTGAAAAAACTCGTCGGAAAATTGTCGTCGCGAGTGAAACTTTCTCAGCAGTGACTGCTCGGACAATAGTGGTGACCCGATCGGGAGGGAGCAGGCCAGAACTGTGACAAAAGAGCGTGCTAGTCTTCCCATGCAGCCGTCGGACAATCGGACCGAGCACGCACCACCACAACCTGAAGGAAAAGTGTCGCATCGGTCTGAGCGAGCAAGTGATTGTGTTGTGAGTAGGGAGAACCGGATCACGAGCGACCTTCTCGGAGCATGGTCCGAATGCGGTGAAGCACATCGAGAGCCGAAACGAGATACGCTATCCACTGCCCGACCAGTCTGCACGGTGAAGGGCGAACCGCGTGGTCAACGACAGCCATCAATTAGGAGCCAGACTGGAACACAGTGAACGTCACGTGGAGCGCCGGCATCCACGACATAATGAAGAAGGCCACGTCGTTTACCGGGTAAGTTCACCCTAGCCCTCTGGGCACCTTTTTATTTACACATATCATCATGACTGAATTCCGGTGTCCAGGGGTCACACACGGGAATGTACTTTTGGGCTACCGAGCAAAGTTTATAACAGACCAGCTAAAATGTGCCCGGATAAGCTGAAGGTTATTGTGGGCCGTCTTTTCCCGAATCAGTATCCAACGACGAGGCCACCGACACCATACGGCTAGGTAGGTAGAAGCAGAAATCGCCGGATATCCACAGTTGTTTAGGAAGAAGCTGCTGGTTGTGGTAAAGCGTCTAAAGGTGAAGAAAGCTTCTGGACCCGATGAAATCCCTAACGCGGCATTGAAAAATGCAATCCGGGAACTCCCGGACATATTCAGTATGGTGATGACGAAATGCGTTGATGGATGTTATTTCCCAGATAGCTGCTCAAATCAGGGAAACCGCCAGGAGATCTAGCAACCTACAGGCCCATATGCTTGGTGGATACGCTCGGGAAACTCTTAAACACGTTATTTTGAATAGGATGACAATGCACGGAATGCAAAAGCGGTTCTGTTGAACAGACTGTTCGCGGATTCCGGAAAGGAATATCGACGCTGGAAGCAATCGGGGCAGTCATAAATAAGGCCTCCAAGCAGAAGAGGAAGGGTAATCGGTACTGCACAGGGATGGACATCACGAATACGTTCAGTATCGCCAGCTTAGAGACTATAGCAGCAATCTCAAAACCGAAAGTGGTCTACGAAACAAATTCGTGGCAGAACTTGACGGGGATCATGGCGGGAGTGCCACATGGCTCCATTCTTGGCTCAACGCTTTGGAACATCATCTGCTCGGTGTTACGTCAGACCGGACTAAGTCGCAAAACATCCAAAAATGAGATAATGACAATACTGGATAAAGAATTTATTCAGCTACATTCAACTTTTGCCAGATTTGAAATATGTAACCATAAACAAGAATTATGGCAAAAAATAATTTCCAATTATAACGTAGAGGATACTGCGATTCAAACTTTAAAGCCGTTTTTCTCGAAATCAATATTTTGTCACTTAGTCCGGTCTGACTTAACACCGACCATCTATAATGGTGTTCTAATGATAAAGTTGCCCGCAGAAGTCCAGATTGTCTGGTTCTAGAATGACGCCGTACTAACAATAACCGGCGAGAAGCTGGAAAGCTGACAACGGAGGCCGCCAGCACAATCAAAAACTGAATGAATGGAGTTAAGAGACAGCTAGCCCACCACAAAACGGAAATGGTGCTAGTCAGCAATTGCAAAGCGCTTCAGCGGGCTCAGATAACCGTAGGAAGCATTACAATAGCATCGAAACTTGTACCAAAACCGCTGAGAGTAATAATAGACGATCGGTTAAACTTCAACAACCACGTCGATTATGCCAATGAGAAGTTTGCGAAGGTGATCTAATACGACTAATATTGGTGATCTAGGATCCCAGATCCACCGCAGCGGACTGGATTGGGTAGATCACGACGAAACGGGGAGGTAAAAACGAGTATAGTAATTCACAGTCTAAGTAGGGTTGATTCTCCGCCAAGGACTATCCGAGTATATCGTGGCAAAGCTGGGAGCTAATTGACTCACGAAATGGAAATCGGTACCGAGAAAACTCTTAGTCGTAGTAGGATAGTTCCCCTGTTGGAAAATATCCGAGTAGATTTCGACAAAGTGGGAGCTGAATGGCGCTAAACGACTTGCGGAAACTTAGCGGAATATCCGAGTGGAGTTCGGAGCTAAATCGCTCAAGTACGCAGAGTATCTAAACGGAGAATAGCGGGAAGCAAAAGGAAAGTCGGGAGCTTGTAAAATAAAAGTTGGCTCTACCCAAATCTCGTCCCAAAATTGCCCCAAATCACAAATGGTTCTCAAAGGAGGTAAAAAGAGGTGCACTCACCTTAATAACATTGGCCGTCGTCATCATACGATCCCGGGAGTCGCTTGAGGGTTTCCTCGCCGTTGTGCTCTATGACATTGCTTTTTCCTAGTTGTCTCGGTGTCAATCCCACACATTCGTTCAAATTGTATGGGAACGCGCCGACTTTCCTTCCGTTTACCTCGCCACCAACCTTCCTCTGCCTCCGCGAAATCTCTATAACATCACCAGCCGTCAGTATCCGCTCATCCCGTTTGTTTTCCCGGTAGCTGTACATAACTTTACACTTTCTGTTCTGGCCGGCGGTTTTATTACTTAAAACGAGTGGATTGGTATCGTCTGGTTTCATCACTTGCACAAAAATTATCCGAAAGCACACCGGTCCGGCCGGCAGCAGTCAACTTGCCTTTCCACCAGGTTATGATAGCTCCCTTCCTCAGCGACGGTTCATCTGCTTCTTTTGCCGTGTCGTCGTACTCGTTCTTCCCACTAGGAACTGTGCTGAACAGAGCTTAAAATTCTTATACATATTCAATGAACAACGAAATTCAGAGAATTCATCTTCGTCCTTTTCCTGCCTCTTTCGTCACTAAATGCATGAAAACAATAAAACAATAAAGGCGATGTCCCCTCCTCTCTCGATTCTACGAAAACGAGTAACAGCAGCAGCGACTTTCGTTTTCCTATGACAATCCGAAGTTGCAATTTCGTTTTGATTCATGCTCAGTAATTTGCGATTTTCATTCATTAAATGAAATTAATGCAATGTGCATCTAATAATGCAGCTAAAACATAGTTAGAATGAGAAATATACACACCGATCAGGCTTCCGTCTTACAATACCACCAAATCTACAGAATCGAGCATCGACAAATAAATATTATTGCTAGTGTATTTTCGTTTCCCCAGCAGTAGTTTCAATTTCGAGGTTATTAATATCATTCTGAATCTCAAAGCGAAAACGAGCGTGCGGAGAGAATAATGAAAACGCTCTGCTACATGCTTGCTTTGTCCTAGCATGTTGTCTCATTTTCGATTTCGCAAAGTGCTAGTGGTATGGACAGAAGCTTCGTTCTTTCGTCAGTTTCGCCTGATTTTGGCAAATAAAAAAAAACATTTTCCGACTCTGATGCTGACCTTTGACGATTCCTACGGCACATCGGTGACTCAGATTTGCACCGTTTAAAGTCACGTAAATAGAAACAAATCAGATTTGCACCTCGATGAAAAAGACGTGAAACGCTATGTTCGTGTGTCATTCGCGATAGCGGCGTCTACTTTTCTATCAGGGGAACCGCGCTTTCACTTGAACGATTTACCGGTTGTGGGAAAATCACTTTTTCCTACCAGAACAACTAGCACTCACGCAAAAAGATGTCGAAAATGCGGATTTTTCAACAAAATGGCTCCGACAAGCGCCGATGACGACGACGTAAAAAAAGCACCTCACCAACAACGCGCACTTGCCCCCTCGCCTTTTCCACGTTTTTTTCCTTTTTTTTCTACCTTTGACGTTTTTTCCTACGTCCGGTCTTTGTTGCCAGACATTTATTTGCTTATCAAGCTAATGTTTTTATCAGCCTCCTGGCAACCCTATACCATCATATGGAGTTTGACAGCGACCTACATATATGGGGCGTTATAGCTATAAAGCCCCAAACAAAGAATCATGTTCGGCACTATACTCGATATTCAAGCATTCCACACGACGTTTTGCATCTTGTGGGATGATTTAATATCATATCATTTAGAAAATCGACATTTTGTAACTAAATACAGCTTCTAATTATTCTTTTGATGGTGCTGAAGGGGGTCGTTGCGGCCTGTCTCCAGTGTGGAGACTTTCCCACACCTTCCAACAGCATCGTTATGGTTGTTTCCCATCCAACTGGCTTAGCGGATATAAATGCGGTAGATTGTCCATTTATTCCACGTGTCACATTTCAGACCAGGGGCCTAGTATTTTGTATGGTCAGGTGGCGCAGTCATCGTTTAATGTCAGCCCACCCCCACACACCCTCCTGCTCTGAAATGCAGCAACTACCAGTGGGGTGGGAGTTAGTGTTGAGTTGTGTGGCCAAATTATGAAGCAGTTATGTAGGAATGATAAAGTTGATAGTGGAAATGTATTTTGTACTTACTTTATCGTTTTTTTTTGCTTTCAGCCTTACCAGCCTTACCAGAATAGCACCGTTTTCTAATCTTACAACTTCCATTGTATTATGTTCACTCCAATCAGTCTCACGTATCGTTTTGGGTTGTTTATTTCGGTGTTAGCTTCCGTCGATGGGATATGGGAAAATAGTAACGGGAAAAGGTAATTAGTAAAGTGGGATTTAACGAGTTGTACTAGCTGCGCAAGCTAGCGGGTTTGTATGTTCTCAGTTGAGGCTATAAATTCGTACTAGATTGAATGTAAGTTGTCATAGAGAACAGACATATGAGCTAGGGTGAGTTACTTTACAATTAAAATGTCAAGGCAAAGATAGTTAGATGGGGTTAGAGCGCAAATATAAGTTATTTTTAGTATGCGTGGATAATGTTAGGGTAGAGTGAATTGATCTATAGAGAGGGAGAATATAGGTTTACTATACTATCGAGTGAGTGAGAATATATTAGCTACAGAAAGAGATAGGTATTACATGTATCTAGACTACTTTTGGGTGTTTGGCGATGTCGTTCGCGTGGATTGGATTTCTTCAATCCCTGAGTATAAGGATTGTTGACCGAAGCTCACCACCAGGCCCACGGGTCAAGTAAGGATAGATGAAGATAGAATGCAAGTATGGATTATTTTTAGTATGCATAGATAATGTTAGGGCAGAGTGAATTGAGAATATAGATTTTCTATGCTACCGAGTGAGTGAAAATATATTAGCTACAGGAAGAGATAGATATTACATGCATCTAAACTACTTTTAGGTGTTTGACGATGTGGTTCGCGTGGATTGGATTTCTTCAAAAACTACGTGTTTCAGTTTATTATGTTAGGCTAATTGAGCATTAACTAGTGGCTGAACGGTATGTTTAGGGAAAAGGTTTCATCCATAAGAGATTGTCGTCCTTATTTCTGAAAACAGCAAATCCGATTCGTTGTAGACGAGTGTTACTCGCCATCTTCCTGAACCAGAGCGACAGTTCTAGCGAGTTAAGAGATAAAAACACCCACCTTTAGTCTGATAGTCCATTGATCCGAATCGAATGAATCGATCACTATGCTCAAGATCGAATGAGTCCCCGAACAGCTCAGCCAATGTGTCCCCCATTCGAAAGTGGAAACATCCGCATCAGCTGCCCGCCAAAACACTCGATCCAGTGACTATTATTCATGGGATTCAGAGAACAAAGAACCAGTACTCGCTCTGATCTCCCACTCTTATCCACCAATCAAGAGTACGCGCCCTTAGGCTCATCGCCGAAGCCCAGGGTACTAAATACAGCTTCTAATCATTCGGTTCAAAATCAATGTTTTGCCTTTCATGGCAGTGATGCTGGCTGTACAGAGACGTCGTCCTTGACAGGGGGCTGGTTTTTATCGTTTTTATTCGCATACCTTCTTCTGTCGGGTATGCCGTGCATTCTTATCACAAATATCTCAATGAACCATAATTTAATTTTATAATTTAATTCAATATGCACATTGTCTTGACCATTATGTGTAAACATAACAAGCTAAATGACTTAAAGGTCGAACCATTTCATGGATCAAGCGAGGCTCCGAGTTAACTGCGGGATACTCGTGAGCAAAAAAGAAGTACGATAAAAGCACAATAAGCCCCTCCCACTTCGTGATTATTCCACAATAATCTAGTGGGCTTTTTGCGTAGTTTTTTCTACTACGATTTTTTCTTGTTTTTCGTTTATGCGACTGTGTGACTGTACGCTCTTCTTTCAGTCATTCAGTCAATCAATCGATCAACAGTCTCTTGTTCTTTTGATGATGCTAAAGTGAGTCGTTGCGGCCTGTCGCCAGCGTGGAGACTTTACCACGATTTATAATAGCACCATTATCATTTTTTTCCAGCCAACTGGCTTAGTGGATACAAAGGCGGTAGATTGTCCATTTATTCGACGTTACACATTTTAAATCAGGATTCATGCAGTATGCAGCTAACAGTGGTAATGTCATTTGTGAATGCCGGTACCACCACGACTTACATCCCCTATCCAAAAATGCAACAAGTATCCGTGGGATAACAGTGATTATATTACATTATAAGTGCATTGATCATAAATAATAAAATTCACTTACTTGATAGATTTGCCACACTTAACCAACGCTAATACGTCTTGTTTAGAGCTCACATTTTGAAAACTTCTTTCTCAGTCTTGTGGAATCAAATATTGCTTGAAGTGTCAGTATTGTGTGTACATGGTTGAAGATTTTTCATCAGCGTCCCACTTCAAAATATTGAGCGCAATCATCTTGTTGTTCACTCTAGATAATCTCATGCATTGTTGAGTCTACAAATATTAATAAATCCTATAATGTATTTTTATAATCTATTGCAGTTTTCTTCACCTTTTACTTGTCCGCTTCTCCAAAGCGAAAAAAAAATAAAAGCTAAAATGATACAGAGAAGGAAGAATATTAGTATTATAAATAAATAAATATATTTTGGTCGCTCAGTATGGTTCATCGGACATGAAACAGGAAAATGGTTACTCATCTTTTGTTGTATACACCTTTTTGAATATTACATGGTACTTTTAAATACCGTGCAAGACCCATCTACCGATCAATTAACAGCGATTTCTACTTCCAACGCTCTTTAAAAAACAATGTTAAAAGGCATTTCAATTCGATTTTCGTTTTCAACTAGAATATTTAATCAACTATCAAGAAAAAATACTTAAATTTGTAAATGAATTGGCAGACAGTGCAAAATAGCCGAAAAGCCCAACAATTCTAGAGTTCCATTCACCGATCACTACAAGTAATAGATATCCACTTGCCGAAAATTCTAGGTTTATAATTTTTTATTACCGACAAATTAGGTCCCAACATGTGTTGCAGACTTTGTTCATTCGGTTTGTGTATAGTTCACTTAGAAATATTGTCCTTACACAATTTTATTAACAGTTGGCTTTGAGTTAAGAGAAAAAACCGGTAAAATGGCAACGGATTTAATACAGCATCCAAATATAATTATTTGGAAAAATACGAAAAGATGAATAATGAAAGTGTATATTATATTGATGTTCTACGTACTATTTCCATATTTCACTTTATTAATAATTTCTAAATTCCGTGCAATATTCGAGTCAAAACAATTTCGCCGTCAAATTGATCGGTAAATGGAAGCCTATCGGTGGATGGGCTCTGCACGGTATATAATAATTTAATGGCCCGAAGCTGTTGCCGAATTGTAAACTATGCACACTAGTCTTATGTTAATGTCATACACGTTTCCATTCCAAAATCTTCGATTGACCACTGACAATGATTCCCATTGGCTCAGGCATTTTTGTGCGTCAGGCATGCACTGAATCAGAATCGAAATGTGCCTCGACCAATCTCGTACAATGCGCCCATATCCCGTACTGAGCAAAAGGGCAGGGTGTAAGTCACCCGATCAACAGTTGCTACTAAAATGCGATGTACGCTACTTCCGCCAACTTCATTGACGAATGTCAGTACAAGTTTGTAGAAAAAACCCTCGGCCACTTCGAATTTGACGATGTACACAAGTTTTCTAGCTGTCAAGAAGCATCAACATCTTGCAATATATTTTGATTTCGCAAATGCGTTCGATAAGGTATCCCACAATATTTCTAGTATGAAGCTGCAGCGACCTGGATTTACTCTGTGGGTAAGCAAATGGCTAAAATCCTACCTCTCCAAAAGATCTACTTTCGTTAGAATCGGTCGACACGCTCAAGCATATTTGAAAAGCTAACCAGTGTCCCTCAAGGAGGTCGCCTAGGGCCGCGTATTTTTTTCTTATTCATCAACAATCTCTGCGCACCCGCATCAAGTGTGGAAAACTACACTATATTTACGATCTTAACATTTTTCGTTCAATTGATATCAATGTTGATAAATGTAAGGTAACAGATGTTGGGCACTCGACAGTTTTTAAGATGTTGCATTATTTGACAGAAAGCTTCTTTAACTCGACCATATCGCTCCATTTCATTTAGTGTGCTATAATTTCTATGCATATGCTTCGAATATACAATCAGTGGATAAGTAAGATACGTTCAATGCATGATTGATATATTGAACCGTTACGGCCTATCGTAAGGATTTTCTTTCAGGACATATCTTCCATTTAACTTATCGCCACAATTTGTATTTGCAAATGATACTGATCATCAATCAACACTACCCACAAACGCCTATATTTTACGGCCAGAGTTGCATCGATGCAACGAATCATCCTGTGCTCTAAACCTAATACATGTGATAAATGAGAGGTCCTTAAATGCAATCAATAAAGAGGGGAGAGGAGTTTACCTCGGTCATGCTTACATTTTAAGTCACACGCTAATTTTGCTTGGCTGGCAGACCTTTCAAAATAACATAGTACCTACCGGTGCGTAAAAGTAAGTACCTCGAGGGATGGTTTATTATAACAGTCACGATAGTGTTTCGCAAACAAAGCTTCATTCATTCGATCCCATTCACATCAAAATCCGTCGTAACAAGTTGCATTGAACATTGAGAACATTATTACAGCACTGGTTGATGCCATACTATCTTACCCCGCAGGCAGCCAGATACCAGCAGCGGGAACTTCGGACTAAACTTACTGCTGACCACTACATCCGAGTGGCAGTGCTTGGTTTTGATTTCGTACAGTGGCTTCGGGACGGGCTCTTCCCGACCGGTAATGAATGGCAGTTCGTTACACTGTGCATCAAACGCCAGCAAACGAATGCCGTTGCCGTGGGGCGAACAAATGACGCGCCCATCGAACGAAAAACACGCTTCCTTAATGAATCCTTTCCCGTTGTTTGGCTCTTCAATGTAGTACAACATTCGATTCACGTTAACCGTGATGGTTTGTTGGAATTTTAGCTGATGCTCCAACGGTGACAGCGGAATCAAGCCGCTCGTAATCCCGTACACATTAGCCATATTCAATGAACGGGTATTCTCCACGCGGAGGTTCCTATTGCGTAGTGAAACCTCTGCTGCCCATATGTCAGAATTAGGCGTGGGAAAGTCTATATTCCCTTGGTTATTGTTGTTGTTGTTGTTGGCGCTTATCCGGTTACCGTTCGCATTGTTCGGTTCCACCGGTTCACCAACAGCTGCGTTCACCAGGGCAGCAGCCGCCGCAGCGCGTGCTGCCGCCGTACTAACTGCTCCTCCTCCTCCTTCACCAGCTGTTGATGCATCTTGATTTTGACTCGGCTCATCGCCGCTGCCGGTTGCTCCCGAGGATTCGTTGTCACAGTCACTGTCCATTTCTTCCTCCAGAGAGATTTCCTGAATATCGTGCACGCAGCTCCACTGCAATATTAAAACATGGAAAAAATGGTAGCAATAATTATTATATTAGTCGATCCAACAACCGACAGTTCTAACGTGCCAACTCACCTCAGAACTTTCATCGTAGCTCATGTTTCTGCTAAGCGCACACCAGCCTTGAGGGTGAATCTGCAATAATAAGGAAGTTAGTGGCGAGGCTAGCAAGTGTGCGCGCAAAGTAACGGGTCTTGTTCTATAGGAAGGAGAATGGAATGGTACCCAATAAAGCGGTCGCAATTCTGGTAAGAAACGAGGGCATTCCTGTTCGCGACACGGTAGTTGTTTGGTTACATCCACCAGCTGGTAAAACAGTAACAAATTACAATAATGTTAAAAAACGCAGTCAAGCATCGCGAATCGCGGGGTAGGCAGCGCATGGAGCTGAAAAAGTGGTTTATTACCTACTCATAACCCGTAAGTCGAAAAGCATGTCGCGAAGCGCAGTTAATTTTTAAACAATCAAAACGCCGTTGAGGAATTATAATTATTATGTGTATGTTATTCGGTCCTCCTACACCCCGACGCAGCGACCATTCAGTCAGTCAGTCAGTCAGTAACTCAGTCAGAAGTTGCCATTCACCTGATGTTATGCAAGTAACACACAGAGGGTTTAAGTTACAAGTGCTGAGCGGCGGTTAGCAGACAAAAAAAAAATAAACAGACTTCAAAGTCAGGGTCGCTACCGCTTAGCGGTGGTTAATCTTTCTGCGCGCACACGCTGCGGCTGTAGCAGGTACAGCAACACAAGTGGCACAAAGAGTCAATACCCTCTCTAGTAGCGAGTTCTCCGATTATGGACCTGTACGCGAATGAACTGATGATTGCATTTGCAATGGCATTTTGCCGTGGGCTGATGAATTTTACATATCATTATGCTCGGCTAACGAACGATACGGGCTGTCAGGTTCTGCTTCCTTTGGGTGCTGATTAAACGGATTTGCATACCCTCTGCAAGCTAATAACAACTACGTACCTGGAGGGAACTGATCACTTCCGCGTCGTTTCCTTCCGGGAAGTCACTAACCAGTTCGACTCGGTTGTATTTTTGTTTCTTCGAAAATGCGTGATCGTACCGGGCTGCGTTCGGGATGAACTGATGGCGCAATTGCATCAGTCGGTACAGATTAGGCTGGATAAAAAGAACAAATAATCATTATTCGAATCTAGTTTCACACATCATTGACTACTAACCCGGAAACCTCTAAGATCTTTCGCAAGCGAGGCCAGATTGAGATTGCGAATTATGATCAGATAACCGCCGGTGGTGCATATCACCAACCTGTTCTCGTCCGGTGTCAGCCGGCAACGCATTAGCCCCGGTGTGTGAAACACCTTCTGGTAGACGAAACCGTGCTCGGTGTAACTGTTGATGTCCCAGGTGAAAATGGACCCGTCGAATCCGGACGTCACTAGCAGGCAGTCCTTTTTGGAGTACTCGATGTTTTTCACCCAGTTCGAGTGGCCGTGCAGGCTGCGAATTTTCGACTTGAGATTTCGGGTGTCCCACAGAGCAACCGTGGTGTCATCCGAGCAGGTAGCGAACATTCGATTGTCCAGAAATCTGCGGGTGTTAGGAATGTTGGCACACTGGTTTTAGAATATTAATAAATACGTTTTTCAACAATAATTTAGATTCAGCAGATATTTTGTGGCACGACCTCAGTTCTGATTTAACCCTTAAATGCATACTGTTGCCATTTGGCAACGTATCGGATTCTGTGATATAATGTCTCAACAAGAGGTATATAACGTATCCATACCGGAAATGAGTACCAATGAAAAATGAGTTTCATGCATTTAAGGGTTGTCATTTAAAAAAAATCTTGCGTGTTTGTTTATCCTGTTTATTTTTTATATGCATTAACAGGCATTATAAAACTTTAACGTCACACCTAACCTTATATTTAAAAAAATCGTACACATAATCAGTGGTATTTTAATAAAAATTATATTTAAAATTAATTCCTGTTGTTACCAAATCCAGAGTAAAATTTGGAGAATCGTAGACGCAGAGTATAACGAAACATTAAAATTGGAAAATTAATGTCGAAATGGTAATCGGAGCATAAGGTTGTTACGCAATGCTCGATATGTGCGGTTTATGGTGATTTGTTCTAAAATGGTTGGACAATCCAGATGATCTTGCAGAGTGTCTGCAATGAGCAATGCTCTCGCTGTATTCCATCGAACATGTTGGTGTTCCAGGTGAATCAGTTGACACAGTGTGATGTTGCATGGACTCGATTCTGACAACTCCGTTATTATAATTTGTGCTCCAAACCTCGAAGCCGTATTCCAGGATTTACCGTGACATAGAACAGTACAACGATTTAAGACAAGAAACATCCGTAAAGGTTTTAGCTATCCTAAAGATGCTTCCCAGATTTCGAGACGGCTAACCAACGGCATGGGAAACGAATTGTTTGATCGTAAGTTGTGAATCCAACCTCACTTCCAGATCCTTTATATGATTGACTCGTTCTATTTCTACTTCCAGCAGATGGTAGTTGAAGCAAATCGGGTCTTTCTTCCGCGAAAATGAGATCACCGGGATTTACACCCATGCGGTTCAACTATCAGCATACGATAGACCTCATTGAAGTACAGCAGAAAGATCAACGAACCCAAATGGCTTTCTTGGGGTACTCCTGGCGTTGAAGTAAATGTGGACGTCTGGCAATCTTCTATGGCAACCACTACCTCTCGGTTTGTAAGGATAAAGCAAAACCATTACCATACGCGAATTCTCGCGGACAGCCTCTCGACCCATGGTAGGACAAAGAGTGCTCAGACGTATACGCGAAGAAGGCCACCGCGTTTAAGAGCTTCCGGGACCACGGGTTACCCACTAGCTATCGCCAGTACGTTAGAAACGCGAATAAAAAGTTTGATTAAAGCCAAGAAACGTAGTTACTGGCACCGGTTCGTTGACGGATTAATGAAAGCAATATCGATGAGCACTTCCCAACGTATGCGCAACGGAAACAATACTAATGAGAGCGTGGAATATTCAAACCGTCGGATATTCGATTTCACTAAGAAGGTTTGCCCTGATTCGGCCTCGGCACACACAACCTACCGCACCGCGTTCCCTTCCAATACGAAACAGCTCGCCCTCCCGAATCAATCTGTATCTATTAGCTGTGTTTATCACAGGCCAAATAGTGATCCGGATTTGTATCACGCGCACGCAAATGTTGTTCAAACAATTCTAGACAATGCTGGCAGCACCGACACTGTTCTCGTCTTTGGAGACTACAATCTTCCACGCCTTCAGTGGTCGCTCGATAATGATCTAAAATGTTACCTACCTACTAATGCTTCTTCGGAACAAGAAACAGCTGTAACGGAGTCTATGATTGCAGGTGGTCTGTACCAGATCTGCTCATTGACGAATGTGAACGGGAGGATCCTCGATCTTGTATTCGTAAACAACACGGATATCGTAGGGCTGCTTGAACCTCCGACTGCTATTCTCAAAGTCGATCCTCACCAGAAACCGTTTGTCCTGCGGCTAGATGTACGTACCAACACTGGAGATGATTGATTTCATTCGATTGACGACCTTGATTTTGACTTTAACCGTTGCAACTTTGACGAAATCTCCGCACTGATTACCACTGTCGACTGGACCGACTTAATGTGCTGTAATGAGCTTGGCCAACTCCGCCAAAAGGTTCCACTGAAACGAGTCAACAGGAGGGTGGATTTCAAATTTCCATGGTGGAACGCAGAGATTCGCCGTTTACGTAATGCCCTGCGAAAACAACGCAAGCGTTATTCCCGCCTTAAATCAGACGAAAACAAAGTTACTCTTCGACGGATAGAACTGCAATACGAAACTGCCCGGAATTACGCTTTTCGTGAGTATTTGAATCATGTGCAAAAAATAGCCTTCGCGATCACCCTGCAACATTTTGGAAATTCGTTAGCAGCAGAAAACGATCTGGTAGTACTCCCACTGACAATTTCCTTGGAAACGCAAGCGCACAATCTCCAGCTGATACCGTAAATTTGTTTGCTGATTTCTTTCGCGGAGTGTTTAGAAGCGAATATACCGTCCCTTCGGAAAAGTATTTGGAAACATTACCATCGTACAACATAAATCTCCCCCGTCCCACTGTAAGTCGAGCTGACGTCTTGAAGGCTCTGACCGCTGTTGATTCGTCGAAAGGACCTGGCCCCAAGTTATAAAAAGCTGCGCCCACGTGCTGTCTCTTCCAGTGGGCATAATTTTCAATCGCTCTCTCGCTGAAGGCATTTTTTTCTATCGCCTGGAAAGAAGCTGCTATCGTTCCCATCCATAAGGCTGGAAATATTCACAACGTCGAAAATTACAGAGGTATCTCATTATTAAACTGTCTCTCCAAAGTTCTCGAAAAGCTGGTCTACAACGTCACGTATGCATCTGCACCCCACATTATCTCGGAGTATCAACACGGGTTTGTCACGAAACGATCAACAACTTCTAACCTGATAGCTTACACTTCTAAGTTGTTCCCGCCGTCGAGAAGCGTCATCAGGTGGACGCCATTTACATCGATTTCTCAAAAGCTTTCGGCAAAGTACCGCACAACATCGCAATCCTGAAATTGAAGCGTTTGGGATTTCCCACCTGGCTGACTAACTGGGTGCAGTCGTATCTTTCCGATCGCTCGGCATTCGTGAGTATAAAAAAACACGCGCTCAAGCACATTCAGAACACCCACAGGTGTCCCACAAGGCAGTCATCTGGGCCCGCTTATTTTTATTTTGTTTATTAACGATATCTGTAGTCGGATCAAGTCTGGGAAATTGCTATACGCGGACGATATCAAAATCTTCCGAACTATCGCTTCTGCACTTGACGTCGTAGTGCTTCAAGAAGGTATCTATACTATTCAAGAATGGTGTACGCTTAACGGAATTGAAGTCAACGTTAATAAATGCAAAGTAATCAGATTCATGACTTGGGAGTGCTCTTCGATAGGAAGTTGAGCTTTTCCGACCATATCACTGCGACAACTGCTAAGGCTTTCGGAATGCTGGGCTTCTTAAAGCGGAACATTTCAAAATCGAATTTGCATTTTCGATGCCAAATGACTTTAAAATGCATGAAACTTCGAGATTCGATGAATTCTTGAGAAAAATGTTTTTAACGAAAGTTCTTTTTTGGAATTTTTTTGTTCAAAGGGGGAAAAATTTCAAAATCGGGCTGGTATTTATGATGCCAAATGACTTCAAAAATGCAAAAGCGTCAAAATTTGATGTTATCTCGAAAAAAATTTTTTTGACCAAAATTGACTTTTTTGACGATTTTTGTTCAAAGGGGGGAGTAAAGGAAAATTTCAAAATCGAATTTGCATTTTCGATGCCAAATGACTTTAAAATGCATGAAACGTCGAATGAAACTGAACCATTTGCATCCGATCAAAAATATATATTTTTCGATCATCTTGTGATAGCATATCGTAACGCTAAATCTACAAACTGGGACCTCTTTCTGGAAAACTTGGCAACAAAATTTCGTGGATATTTTCCAACAATTAGTCAACTAGACGACTTGGAAGAAATCGTGGATGCGGCAAACTCGTTCACAGCAGCATCCTACGAAGAAGCTTGTGCACATCGTACCGTCAAATCGACTAGGGCCACCCCTTGGTGGAGAGCTAAGCTTGAAAGAATGAAGAAGGATATGAGAAGAACTTGGAATCGGTGTCAGCTTGAAGACTCCAGGGCTTTCAGGTTAGCTCGTGGTACATATAAGAGATGCTTTAGATCTGCAGAGTGGGTAGACCAACAATTTTTCCTGTATTATTGGATTTGATATTCTCAAACATGTCTGTTCCAATCTTGCTACCGGGTAGGGGAGACTGAGGACACTTGATCCCCTTTTTTTATTTTTCAGTCCAACTCCGTGGAATGATAAAAAACTATGTATTTTTTTGTAGTTTTATATTGTTTCTAGGGATGACTAATAATCAAAAAAAAAAAATTACATGGAAATATTATACTGGACATGAGCTATGAGCATTTCTGGAAAACAACAAAAAAATGGAAAATTCTTAGATTAGTGGAGACTCGATCCCTAATTTGAGGACACTTGATTCCTTTATGAAAACGTGTTTAAAAGAGCATGTAGGGTAATAAGCCTATTTTTGCCCTGTTTCTACTATCATCCTACCCATCTGAAGCCTTTGGTTAGAGCAGCGTCTGCCATCTTTGCTCAACGTATTGACTCAAATGGTATTGCGATAATGGGGGTACTCGATTAGAGATTTTGCTGCACTCAAACAGAAGATTTTCACCATTCTCAAGACAATTTTGTTATTATATTGGCTCTTAATAAGAGGCGAATAACCTTAACGTTAAAACCTCTATAATCGAAATAAAAAATGGACCTTAATAACAAATCAAAGAAGCTGAAATCATAAAATTATTGTAGTAATAATGTGGTACCCTTCTTAATAGGGCAAAAACGGGTACATTACCCCATTCAATTTTATAAATGGATTGTAGTATTGATTAAATTGTTATGATTAGATATTGTTATTTTTGTAACTACATATTACGCATCTCTCACCTGATTTTTTTACGAATTCCCCAAATCTCCGTGCAATTATTTGAAAGCTGTCTTTATTCTGGTTGAGGAAAGTCAAATGTGGGATGAATGGTTGCTACGTATACTGTAGTAAACAATTACAGTTATGTTTCTTTACGATGAAGCGTTCATTTTTGGCATTTTTTTATGACAACAATGACTTCAATTGTTCTGGTGTGAATTTGGTTATTTTCAGTGGTGTGTATGAAGTATGGCGAAGGGGATCAAATCTCCACGAATTTGAAGGGATCAAGTGAAACCATAGCATCTATTTCAGCAAACTTTAGTAAAAATATAGTTGAACAAAAGAATCAGCTCAATCATAACGTATTCATATAATTGACATTCTACTGTAATTCTGTATGCAAAAGTAGAGTATGTAGTGTGTGATTTTATCAATTTTATAAAAGTTTGAAAATTTGAAAAATAAATTTTCTTCAGTTCTTCTGAGACTTTTTTTTAAATCGGTAAAAATTCGGTTACACAAAAGTCCAATTTCTTTTTTCTGTGTTAATGAAATTTATGTTTAGATAAAACTACGCAACTTTCTAGTATATTCGATTAATGTATTCTGATCCGCCTTTGAGTTACAATGATGGGATCAAGTCTCCCCGGGGATCAAGTCTCCTCAGTCTCCCCTATACATGGCGAGGAATAATGTGTTAGATTTATTCCTAAAGGGAGCGCTCCAGAGCTTTAGGTCTATCAGCTTAAGTTCTTTTCTTCTAAAAGCTTTGAAACGGATCATCACATGTGGGAAATTCACGATCACTCTGCTTCACGATGTTGTTTACCATATTGCAAAAGCCTTCTCGCTCAAGCAATCTAGCTTGGGTGTATTCCTAGATATTGAGGGTGCTTTTGACAAAATGTGTTCTTCCAGTCTATTCTGGAAGCGACGCATGGTCATAGTGTATCTGCATGTATCTCGAGTTGAATAAACGCAATGCTTAGTAACCGTATTCTGAGATAGGCAAGGATAAGGAAATTGAGTATTTGCGGCTGTCCTGACGGTGGCGTTCTGCCACCTTTGCTATGGTACATGGTTACCTACGGCTTGTTGAGAAAACTCAATTAACTTGGATTTAAATCTTAGGGCTTTGCTGATGATTACCAAATAGTAATTGCTGGACTTTGCATCGGAACAACCTTTGACTTAATACAGCAAGCATTAACAGTTGTCGAACAGTGGTATCGACAAGTTAAATCATCAGTTAACCCAAACAAAACTTCAATGGTTCTTTTCACGAAGGAGCGAATAACAACCGGGGTTCCTTGCAGTTATTTGGTTCTGAGTTTCTGTGTGCGGTTCAAGTTAAGTACGTTGGGGCTAACTGTATTGGTTTGCTCACATTGAGTTCAGAGTCAAGAAAGTGTGCATGGCCTTCGGGTAGTGCAGACGAATTTTTGGAAAGACCTGGAGTCTCAAACCCTAAAACATCTATTGAATTTACACAATTTAAACGTCCAGTACTGTCATGCTTTTTGTGGTGGCAGAGAGTAGAGGCGATGGCGGTCCTGTCAAAGCTAAACCATGCAAAAAATGGTGCTGATGGCGTTTACTGGTAATTTCATCACAACTCCGACTGCTGCCCTTGAAGCTATTCTAAATATCAAACCATTACACATACACATCAAACAAGAAGCACTATCATGTGCATACAGACTGCAGGTTACTGGGCTTTGGAACAGTAACCATGCTGATCTTGCTACCAGTCATAGCGGGTGTGCAATAAAAATGAATTTTTTCAGCTATGTAGTTAAAAAAAAACAAAAAAAAAATCAACGAATTCATTATTTTTTATTAAAGCATAATGTTTATTCTTCAAAAAAAACGTCAATGAATATTGGAGAAGGGGCCCTGGGCAGCCGTACGACGTAACTTAGTCGCGATTTATTAGTTTCAAATTTTTTGTCTTTTGACTTAAGTGCCATGTCACGATGCTCTGACAAGAGCGCTGGACGGCACTGACGTCCATCTTTTGGATCCTGGTGGTCAACTGCTTCGTATCCTTGGCTTTTTTTTTAAATCCTCAATGGGACGGCACTGGACTAAGTTGGTCGGGTTCCTTTCTTTTGGCACGTACGATACCTTTTTCTGCTCAAGGTACTCCAGCGTCTTTTTGGCGTAATAGGAAAGCGCCTTGTCCGGCCAGAAGACGTACTTCCCATTCTCTTGTTGATTGATGGCCAGATCGCTCGGCTTGAACCACGGCTCCCTCTGTCATATATGGCGATTTACAGCATAACTTTTCTTTTCAAATTTATGTTTAAACTTATATTTTACTTTGGGGAGAGTGACCGACTTGTCACTGGAATAGTAGCTGTCATTTCCTGGAATGTGGGTCTTCAAGAGCGGAAAGTAATTTTCGTCGTCCAGCACGAGCGACATCCCACGGTTGTTCTTCGTCATCCATCGGCACTGCGATTTCACGATCGCTATCTGCTCGTCCGTGTACTCGGGGAACCGAGTTTTCTTCCGACAGATGATGTCCTCCATCTTGAGGGTTCGGTGAATCAAGGTATGGGAGCAGTGATATTTTCGTCCGGCGTCACGCAAACTCGTCCCGTCCTTGTTATCGAACAGCTTTTTCAACGCTTCCTTCTTTTTCGTCATTATCTTCGCCGGACGGCCGCTACCGGCCTTTCGCTCCATGCTCAGGGATCCTAGAATCCGGTAAACTTTACTCGTCTCGAAAGTGGTCTACCGTAAACTTTGTTCCACGATGACATTGCGTTTCGTAAAACCGCACAACACGCTCGCGGAGTGCTTACTGTTTCGACGCCATCTCCGATTGAACTGACAGCACCTGAGCGAAAAGAAGCATGCCACTCATTTCTAGGGAGTCCAGAGAGCAATTATCAAGAGAAAAAAAATACGCTCTTTATTTTAATAACAGAAAGGTATTGAAGTTATTCTCATTTTTTATTGAACATGCGTTGCACGACTGTGGTCGCAAGTCGGTTATACTAAGATGTTCTTGCTCCCAGCGATATTAAACTCACATGTAGTGTTCCTTACAACACATCCCATGTGAAGATTGCCTCTCGAGAGGAGTGGTTGTCTAGCTATATCCCAGTTAAACTCATTCCGGAACCGGTTCGGATTTCTGAATGGAGTCAGTATGGATTCCAAATCAAATGCAACAGCCGATTCCGACTCAATCGATTTCTCAATCGGTTGTTGCATTTGATTTGGAATCCATACTGACTTCATTCAGGATTCCGAATCAAATTCCAAATGGTTTGACCGGGATGGAGAGGCAACAACAAACACAAGTGACCTGTTACGTTGACGGCTCTCTGACGGAGGGACGTGCAGGTGCTGGTGTCTACTGCCGTGAAATGAGATTGGAACAATCTTACTCGTTAGGTAGATACTGTACTGCATTCCAAGATGAATTATTTGCAATCATGTGCAGGGTACAATAGAGCTTGTCCGGCAAAAATCTACTCCGATGGTCAGGCAGCAATCAAAGCCCTTAATTCAGACAGATCACGGTCCAAGCTAGTGATCGAATGCCGAACCTAAATCGAAGAACTAAGCATTGTCAACACTATCTACCTTGTCTAGCTACCCGGACATTCCGGTATTACTGGAAATGAATGGGTGACGAAAGGGCAGGTACAGCGTTTTACTTCGTTGTTCCCGAGCCCGCCCTTCCAATTTCGACAAGTTCGATAAGAGTGATGTGACCTTTGTGAATCCGACTACGGAACCTCATATCATCTGATATGCAACTGCCCACCAGTCACATACATATGATTTCTTAAACACGTCATCGAATTTAATCTCACCATCATCAGTCAACCGAACCGGCAGACCAACATAGCCACATCCAGTTCTGAGTTCACATTGCGCCTGGTCTCCTCACCATCTCCAGGAAATGATCTAAAGTACGACCGGCGCACCGTGTGATACCATATTATATAGCAAGATGACCCGGCAATTGCCGGACGAAGTAAAGGTAAAGTGATACCATCCAGCCCCGTTAATTACTACAACATGTCGTAGGTATACATAGTATAGCTTGAAGCATTCCAACCGACAATATGACACTTACTTGACACAATTGACGCTGTCATTGTGGGCGTTCTTGATGGTGCACATTTGCTTTTCCGTGATCGGATCAAACAGAACGATAGTCTTCTTTTCGCAGGCAGCCACCAGAATTGAGCTGTGGGTGGAAGAGAGAGAGAAAAAGTAGATATGTTAGTTGATGCGATAAGATGCGGATCTCGGTACCTTTTTTGATTAAGTTAATAAATTAAATTCTCTGAAATGCTTGAACACTTTGCGTCAATTGGATGCTAAATCCTGTATGTATATCTAAAAAAATAGAGGAAATGTAAAAAACCGGATGAACATAAAGAAAAGCAAACGTAGTCAATAAACCTCCTCAAGCGTGACGTAGAGTACGAAATTTGTTTTGGTTGAACGACCCCATTCCATTTTTTTAATGGCGATCCTTTTCGATGGTGTACTCAAAAAGGTTTTTCACGGTAACCATAACGCGGTGATCGCTAAGTTGGTCACAAATTAAATATATTCCGCTAGCTTCGCACTTAACAATAAACTACAGGAACGAGCACCAATAAAATAAATTGACAAGTTCCCTACTGTTTGAATTTTCAAGCCTACTTCAATTGGCATTTTACGAGAAACAAATAGTGTCATTTTTATAGCGACATGAATCGTTTCTATATTGTTTGTTTTGTGTGGATTTCCGTGTGAAAAAAGGCAATTTGGTCGATTAAGCCTATTCCAACACCAGGTATGTAACGTTTAAATGAGTCGTGTTGGTTCGACAGTATGGGCGTGGTTTGTTTAACGTGGTTCACATACCTTTACATCTGTGATATTACTTTCAAATTCTTAGAATTTTTTTATTTTATTTGATTGATACTGATATAAATATTAAGCTCTTGCTTGGTGTTCAGCTAGTATTGGGTATTTTTCATCTCTATTGCTTACATGACTCGGTTAATTATTATTAAGGTATAATATGCTTTCGCTGAAGTGATTTTTACAGTAGAAATTTTCAATATACAAATCAAAGATGGATCTTGAAGACACCCGATATGCATATACAGTGATCATTCCCCCATTTTGGATATTTCCAAGCACGTGGCCAATTCACAATAAAATGCTCCAGCTACGTTAGGTATGTAGATCAGAACAGCTAACATCAAGCTTATCGCTCAATTCTAAGCCTGTTTCTTATCATTCTAGATCGTGCGCGGTTCATATCCTTCTAGACCGAACTATTTCAGCAATTTCCTGATATGCACAGAACGTTCCCTTCAAACCACTATCCGGTGCAGATGCCCACAGGGTAGCTACATCTGCATACCGCGTTTCAATGGTTACCACTTTGTTGCATGCATTGCGGATAAGGAAAAAATAATCCACCACCTGCGCCTGGAACTCTGATAGTGGATCCATCCGAGCGTATCAAACATGCACGGACGTCTTGGTCGGCTCTGCATCGCATCGGTGGAACTCGATCAACGACAACGGTTGTCTAGCCGTCTGTAGTGACCGGCGGTAGCCAGAGACTCGGACGCCGCCGACGATCAAGGATCAGTCGGCGGTCGATGCCAATTGCATGTCAATCCGTGTTTATCACTGTTCGGAAATCTAGTTATTGGCTGTTTTGATTGTTATAATAAAAGATCTGAAATCATGCAGGAACAGAAAAAAATATTGAATTAGGTTTGGACTGAGTATTTGATCAGTATGGAATCATGTGGTTAATTGATTCAGCGATGATTACCAACGCGTACGTGATTGTAAATAGGGCAAACCGAGGTAGAATTAATCAAACAAAATTGATCGTCTGTTGCTCGAGTAACATTACCTCCGAAATAGAAATAGATTAGGTAACCAAGTAACTTTGATATAGCGTGGACTCATGCACCAAAAACGCAACATTCTCTTCTCTTATTAGAGGTGCAAAAAACATCAATCGCGATTAAACATGCGCCGTCAAACGGAATAATAAACTGAATGCGAAATCCGTAAATCGTATAACCGTTTGAAAACCTGTAAAAGTTTTAATACATAATAAAAGAAAACAAATTGTACAAGTTCATCATTAAAACACATGTTCACAGGTTGTTCCGGTCTGGTGTGTATTCAAACTTCGCCGCGATGCACGTTTTTTTATAGTTGAGTAATTGATCGGAGCAAAGTTTGCCGGTGTATAGTTCAGTCATCACCTGCAATATAAACCTGCGCGCCCACCAACGGATCGACTGGAGTCCGATTTTACGAGCCTTTGGCGTGTTAGTTTGCTACATGTCGAAGCAGTCAACTGTGTGATCGATATAGTTGTCTACCTGTAGATGAATGCTACGGCATAGGTAATTAAGTATTATTTAACTATCAAAATTATTCTTTCTTGAAGTACAACTGACAAATCTTAATAATGTGCAAGTCAACTTAACCCAAACTAAACTAACAGGGAAACAGGAACCACAAATTAGTCACCTCTCTTTCTCTGTCTCTTCTACCGAACCGAAACGGTGACCAAGCATGTTCTTAGCTCACTGCCCGGTCTAAGCACTGCGTATACCTACATACAACTTTTTCATCAGAGTTTGAATTGTGCGCAGGTAATACCCAGTAAAGTGGCTTTCCCAGACATAAAAATAGCGCGGAAGAACGCACTCGTTGCGTTGTTGAAGCGTTGGTTTTACCAAACAACTTTATCTTCTTCCACTAACTAGTTATTAGCTCTGTTACGATTGATCTTCTGCCAGGTAAAATACTAATTAATCAATGTCGCATCCAAATGGGATCTCATAGAATCAATCCATTCGAGATAAAGTTCGTTTCTATGAAGAATTTACTAATGACATAGAACTTCTGTCACAACATTTGCATTGTATGTAGTATGCTAAAAGGTTCATAAGATGATCATTGGTGGTGGTTATTATAACAACACAAGTATTGGCTATCTTATGAGGAAATCTACATGGATCTATTTTACTGCTATGTAAATAGGTAATGTATCTAGCTCATAGAAAGGCGTTGAAGTAGGAGTTCCGCAGGGCAGCAATATCGATCCACTGTTATTCTTGCTTTACATCAACGATTTAGGAAGGCCCAAATCTGCAGATGATACGGTTATTTTTGTATCCAAACAGCGGCGGTAGTGATATTGTATGACATATGGAAGATGATTTGAAACTATTTATATAATACTTCAACGATAACATTCTCACCCTAAATCAGCTTATCTTAGCTTAGGTAGACTGCCCCTGGTTACACTTCGTGATTGACCGAATGAGTGAAAATACACAATGAACCAAAAAAGGATGCTTGAGAGTAGCAAATCATTCTTACTGTGCATGTTACACTACACAGTGGGACGAGCCCGGACTTAAGTCCAGATATGAAGGTCACGCGATATGTTCATCGATTTTTTTTGCATTAGCTTATGTGCCGGAGACAATTTCGTAAGATTTTAGGCTACTTGGATGAAAAATAATTTTTTTAACAGGTTTCAGAAGAGTGTAACTCCAGTGTTTTTGTAAAATTTGCTCATCGGAACTTTATCCTGTTATTTTCGTTTTGCGAAGAAACAGTTGGTTCTATGGCATAGGTTATTTTAGCAAAATTATTCGTTTGATTAAATTACATCGTAAATTTACCACAAATGAGTTACTAATTTGTCGCCCCTATTCTGCGCGGCGTGTGACGTGAGACGACTAAACTCACCTCACTTTACGTGACTTTTTTCACCCGATTCTAAGAGTCGACTCGCGTGAGGTGAGATTCCCCATTGCAGTTAAATGGGCGTCTCACGTCACCCGAAGTGACTCTACAGAATTGGGTGAGAAAAGTCACATAGAGTGAGGTGAGATTAGTCGTCTCACGTCACACGCCGCGCAGAATAGGGCCGTGTTTTTACATTGTTTAAATAGCTGTTTGTCATGATAAATAACAAAGAACGATCTTCTAAAGCCATAACAACTACGACGCTCGCGAACGCCCGCTATCGCACTATACTTATTCGAAAGCTTTTGATTTTCTCTTTCACATGAGCCCATGGTAGTTTTGCGAAAACTTGCGATAAGCAATCAAAATTTAAAAACTGCAAATGGAGACGCGTGGTATTTATTGATATAAAATTTCAATAATTATTTTATAACTGGAATAAGGACATGAAGACATGCACAGCTTTCAAATAACATTGAGAAGATGATCCGCGAGGTTTCTACAAGTGCACACACGAGGGACCCGAGCGGAAAGAGTAATTACTTAGATGCTGATAGTATCCATTGCATGAAGCAGAAAATATCGGACGAATCATGATCAGAATCGGAAAAAGATTAAAATATTTTTTTTAAATAATGAATTAACATGAGAATTTTTTATCAACATAAAATCAAACTATCTTTTCAAATTATCATTTTCTTAACCTTTTGTAGATGAATCGATTCAGTGTCCCAAAATAACCCAAATAAAATAAAATCTGTTTGAATAAATCACATGTGATGTGATGGGATATGAAGCCACAATCATTTCATGGCTTTTCCAGTGGACGCGAGTAGACTTACGGCAGCCCCGAAATACTTTATCATAAAACATTCATTATTCGTGAACCAAAAAACTGATTAGTGAAGTTAGTTTTGCTTAACAATTTACGTCAAAAATAAATTCAACGTTCCAAAGCTATTCAAAATCATCTTATTTGAATCGTTAAGATAAAACAATTATTTTAAAGAACTTTTATGAGATAAAAATTAACTCTTTTGAATATCAAACATATATGCGGCGCACCAAAATTAACAAAAACTTACCGGCAAAATAATGATTTTTTAGCCTCCCTAATGAGTGTTTTTTTCTAATGTTTTAATATTAAAAAGGAATGCAGTACACAAACATTTCCACTAAAAATATTAAATGCTACCACAAAATAATTATTTTTCAGACACCTTAATGAGAAAGGACTTTTTTCTAATATGTTTTAATATTTAAAATAAATTCAGCGCACAAGCATTACAATTAAACAATTTTATGAACGATTACATAAAAATAATTATTTTTGAGCCACCCTAATGAGTGAGAATTTCTTTTTTCTGACATGGTTTAACATCAAAAATGAATCTAGTGCACAACAGTTAATTTTAAAATAATTTATGAACCGTTTCGACAAAAAACTATTTTTGAGCCACCCTAATGAACAGTAAATATTTTTAATGTATTTTATAACAAAAACGAATTGAACGTACTAAAATTACACAAAACCGTCCTATTTGTACAAAAACGACAATGTTTTGACTTAAGTCCACCTTTTGTTCTAAACCGAGCCACTGTGCACTGGCTTAACATGCCACATCCAATGCTGTTCTACCGGGGAAGGGAAGCAATGTTAGTTCGACACTCGTTGTTGTTAGAGACCGAGACTACCTCTGAATCTCCACAAGTATCACCGGAAAGGTATTGTCTAGGTAGACAAATATGATCTTAGAAGTATGCACGAAAGTCGCGATCAATTTCCGAGAAATTTTATCAAGCAACTTGAACTCCGGACAGCCGATCATCGAGTGTGTTGCTTCTTATTTATTATAGGAGTGTTGCTTCTACTTTATACATAGCTCGTGCGACCACCCTTGGTTGCAATTTTGTTAAATTGGACTTGAAATTACTGAAATTTTACGGTTAATAATAATGTTTCAATTGACATTCCTTTTTGACGTAGGACTACGTCTTTGTCTTAAATGTGGGGGTGCACTTTGCAAATTCAACAAAAATGGCATGTAACGAAAAGTGGTCAGATTTTAAACACTTATTATTCAGCCATCTCACGATAAATTTTCAAATTTTTTGAGCATTTTTTCGAGAGTTGTCCTACTGGAGCTCGGAAGGGCTCCCCGTCAGAATCACATAATACAATTTGCAGACGAGACAGGAAATGTCGCCCACTGAAACACTGCTTTAGGCCAATTGAAGCGGGCCGTGATTCTGAATGTGATATTCATTGTACGGTTCAGGTATGTGCGGGCGTAAGGACTCGCGGTCGCATGTATCATCGCGAAGAGTTCGAGCATTTGTACGTTAACGTGTTCGATCGCGTGTGCCTTTGTATGTCGCGTGTGCTAACGTGTATGTAACTTCGCGTGCATAAATTCTATATAAATGCCGTTTGCTTTCGCATATTCACGTGTATTCTAGAATGATCGCGCGCGGACCGTGAATCTGATACCTAATTTTTCGTGTGCGGTTCAGATTCTAGAAAAAAGTGGGTTCTTACATATCACTAGAGTTCTCGGTCATGTCGCCAAGGAACGTGTTACCTTGTGGATATGAGCTTTATTTTTCGATTGGTATAACTGAATGTATGGACCTAAGTTACTAGAATGGAGGATAATTTCCGGACGTGACCGATTCATGATCGCGCGCGTTTGCGGGTTCGCGTTTGTAACTTCGTAAGTACTAAAACGTTTACGTTTTTACCGGAGTGTTGCGATCGCGAATGTAGGTGTGCGTAGATGATCGCGAAGAGCTGAAGTATCGTTTGTTGACGTGTTTGTCGCGTGTGCTCGTGTGTATGTCCTACGCGGACCGTCTTTCTGATATTTAGTTTTCGGTGTACGGATCACATTCTGACAAGGAGTGAGTTGCTCCATATCACTAGATTTCCCGGTCATGTCGCCATGGACCGTGTTGTCCAGTGTATATGAGAGCTTTCTTTTTAATTGATTCAATTGAAGGCATGGACCTAGACTTGTGGAATCGAGGATAGAGACTTCCGGACGTGAACGATTCATGATCGCGCGAATGCGGGGGACTGTAGGTTCACGCTTGAGACTGCGGTTGAGTGATTACAAGTGTTGAGACGTTCATATTATAACCGGGATGTTATAATGTCTGGAAGAGCGCGGGTATATGTCGCGTGGATGGTCGCGAAGGGCTCAAGCATTTTTATATTTGTTTGTCGCGTGTATGTGACTTTGTGCGTATACATTCGATTTTTATGTAGTTTAGTGGATATGAGCATTATATTTTTGATTGGTCCACCTGAAGGCATTGGACTTATGCTACTAGGGCCAAGAATAGGGGATTCCGGACGAAACCGAATCATGATCGCGCGAACACGGGCATTTGGAGGTTCATTATCGAGACCGGGATTGTTAATTTATAAGTGCTAAACCATTCACTTAGTCACCGGGGTGTTATACTTTTTACGAGATCGTGGGTGTGGTCGTGCGTGGATGATCGCGAAGGACTCGAGCGTTTGTATGTGGACGTTTTTGTCGCGTATGCTAGTATGTATGTAACTTCGCGTGGACCCTTTTTTATAAGCGTGTGGCCATTCGCATGTTCGCGTATTCTTCAATGATCGCGCGTGTACGTCTTGTCTAGTTTTAATTTTTATTGGTCCAACTAAAGGCGTGAATTTGGGATGCCAGGATCAAGGGCGGAGACTTCCGGACGTGACCGATTCATGATTGCGCGAGCTTAGGTTCTTAGGTTCCAACGTTCACCTAATCGGGGTGTTTGAATATTGGCGAGATCGCGGGCGTTCGTATTTGTGACCAAGTTTGTGTTATTGCGTAGGTCACGTTTGTACGTTTGGAATGAGAGATTGTTAGTGTAGATGAGAGAATAAGCAATTTGTGTTAGTGAGTGTTAGCATGGATCTAATTGAACATATAGCAACAAAAGAAGGTTGCCTGCAGAGAATTGGGCCCTCAACCCACATTGTGTATGTTCTTTGACGACGGCCGCCTTTTTCAGTCCACCAAAACAAACACCAAAAAACCATCGCCACGCAGCTGTCATCTATGAGCAGCATAATCAGTACCCAGAGGAGAGCGGTAACCTACCTAAACTCTATGTTACGTATACAGAAATGTTCAACTTTTCGGGTCAAAAAAATCTCTAGAAAAATTCTAACCGTATGTGCGGGGTCGGGAAACGAACCCAGGTGAGTTGCTACAAGGCAATCAATTTACCAACTGCGCTATACCCGCCCCCAGCCAGCATGATAGCACTCTGTGCTTTTCGTTGCGCAAAGACGAAAACTTTCTTAGCAACAAATTTACGCGAATCGATGGAAAGCAGAACGGAAGTTTATTACAGTGATGGCCCGCTATTATCAGCATCCGATTTTATCAGCCCCCGATTTTATCAGCTTTTTGACCCGATTTTGTCAGCCTTATATGAAAATTGATAGTTGGTAGTTTGATGGGCTGTAGCAGACGAACCTAGTTGATTTCGAGTAAATCCTTTCATGGGCATGTTTTTGTTATCTTAGAGATTCGAAATATGCAAAAATAATTTTTATATTTTGCACTGTCAGATCCCCTTAAGGAAAATTTAAACTAAATAATCAGAAAGGGTTATGCGGCTGTTTCTAGGGACTAAAGAAGAACATTTCAAGAGATTCGGTTTATTAAAAAAAAAGAAAAATATATGTCCCCGTTTTATAAGCCTAAAATTTACCAAGAGGCTGATAAAAACGGGTCTTTACCTTATTGATTTCACGTGATTAATTTCCACTCAGGCTATCCTACATTGATTCTGCTAATAGGTACATACTACAAAGCCTATTTATGAATGAATACACTGATAGACCAAGTTTTCTAGTTATAGGGTGATGAGCCTATTTACGCCATGTTTCTATTGTCACCATTTGAAGCCGTTGGTTAGAGCAGCGTCTGCCATCTTTGTTCAACGCGATAAATCAAATGGATGCACAACAATAGGGGCACTCGATTCGAGTTTTTATTGCACTCAAACAGCAAAATTTCGCTGTTTTCAACGCATATGTGTTATTATCTTGGTTCTTAAGAACGAAGCAAAACTGTTGATGTCAATTTGTACGCATTCCATTGATTGTAGGCCGAGTAATTAATGAATTAGTGAGGCACCCTCCTTAGTATGGTGAATATAGGTACTTTACCCTATTTTGCCATGCCTAAAATTAGATTTTTCTTCACCGGTCCGGGTTTCTACCGCACACAATCGAAAAGTTTTTACAATTTTTTAAAGCTGATATTGTGATAAAAAGATTTAAAACAGTTCCAGATATTAGTACGGTTGCGGTTTTCTGTCTTCCTGTCTTCCTTCAGATTTTCTCAAATAAGTTTAATCGGATTCAATCACCTACTACAAGTGAAATGATTTGATAATCAAGGGGGTTTGGTTCAATATGTAACATTCGATGTTGATTGGTCGTGCTGAAAACTATACGTAAGGAATATATTTGATTTATTATTACTCTCAATGTACTAAGAAAATAAATATTTTACATCGAATTGTGTAGTCCTACGTCTACAGTTCGTGCAACCCCATACGCCCCCCTAGTTTTTCAAGTATTTTTACAGAAGGAAAACTAGCAAAAGAGAAAAATATTAATCGAGGGTTGTATACAAACTGCCCAACACAACCATCAACTGCACAGAAAGATTCACTCTGCGGAACGGTTTCACATTTCGTATACTTGATTATTGCAGTATCTTACAGAAGCATCTGAAATCTTTTAGAAATGTTACCGTATCATTACATTTTTATTGAAATTTGCAGTTTGTGAGAAACGCACGGTGCCCATCTTATCCACAGTGTCCATCTTTGCCGATTATCCCCTATTATATGAAGGGATAGATTTTAGGTTTTATTAACAAACTAATTCATCTTGAGAAGGTCTCTCGAGACCCGAAATTGAGTTGTTTTTTCGGGGAATAAATTGCAAAGTATTTACTGAGTAGATTTTGTGACAGCTGTCGTTCCGGATTTGCTAGCAAAAATTGAAAAGGTGGTTTCAATTTGGAAGTCCGTTCGTCGAAAGACGTGGAAACAACGTCGTAAATGTAAAAAAAAATGTGTGAACCCGGCAACCCTGTACTCCGAGTATCATTACAAGATCAGCACATCAGGGCTTGTTAATGACATGGGAAAGCAGCAGTGTCTTTCGGAGAATGTGCAAATTCTCGTTGTCCGTTATATCTGTGCGGCCTCTTTAAGTCTGTTGCAACACGTCGCTCAGATAGAGCAATACTAAAATGCATGTCAATGAATATACACGGGAAAAAAACTGTTCCGAAATCGTGAATAAAGTGCCATGAATTCTGGAACAATCACGTTTTTACGTTACGAAAACAGAACCATGAACAAAAATTATATTTTTTTATAAGTATGTTCAATGTCCCTTTAGGAACACCCGCATAACGCTTTTATTAGTGAATATATTTGTTTTCATTTTATGAACTTCAGTCACGGCTTCCGCCATGTCATTACCAAATCGATTTTCTGTACGTGAACTAGTTTACAAGTTTATGAATATTCTAACATTCATGATGCTATTCGTAGATTTAGAAACGTTAGTTCACAAAATCAAAACATTCTGGATATTTTCTTCGGTCCTCTATGACATAATCGATCGAAATCAGCTATGGCAGATAATGCACGAGTACGGTTTTCCGGATAAGCTAACGCGATTAGTCAAAGCGACGATGGATCGGGTGATGTGCGTTGTTCGAGTATCAGGGACACTCACGGGTCCCTTTGAATCTCAAAGAGGGTTAAGGTGATGGTCTATCGTGCCTGCTGTTCAACGTTGCGTTAGAAGGTGTAATAAGGAGAGCGTGGATAGACACGAGTTGCACGATCCTCAGGAAGTCCTTCCAGCTTCTTGGTTTCGCCGACGACATTGACATAATGGCACGGAACTTTGAGGCGATGTCGGAAACGTACATCAGACTGAAAGCTGAAGAAGAAAAAATACATGGGAGGAAGAGGTTCTAGAGACGACAATGTGATCCTCCCATCCCGAGTCCGGATTGACGGTGACGAAATCGAGATGATCGACGAATATTTGGGCTCACTGGTAGCCGCCGACAATGATACCAGCAGAGAAATTCAGAGACGGATCTTGGCGGGAAATCGTGCCTATTTTGGACTCCGGAGGACGCTTCGGACTATGTTCGTGGAGGACCAACGCGCCCTTGGAGTTTTCGAATGAAAGGTTTTGCGTACCATCTATGGTGGTGTGCAGGTGGAAGACGGAACGTGGCGCATGCGAATGAACCATGAGCCGCATCAGCTGCTAGAAGAACCATCCATCGCGCATATCGCAAAAAATAGGACGCTTGCGGTGGGCTGGACACGTCGTAAGAATGTCTACGAAGGTGGCTTGTCGACTAGGTTTCATGGGTATTGGCATACCAAGAGGCTTGTCCGCTTACGTTTGGTGGAATGCTAAGCTTTCTAGACTCAAAAATGGAAGTAGAATAGTTTGGAATCGCAGCCGCAGAGATAAATCGGAGGCATTTATGTCGGCTCGCAAGGTTCTGAGCGATATGGTTGGAAAAGTCTTCGCACAATTCTCGGAAGACTTTCATGTCAATTCAACTAGAAAGTGTATACTCATCTGGCAAAGATGAAGTACTCGACTGTCTTTTTGATGCGCACTTTCCAGGCTGTACTGATGACTACCCCTAAGTTCTTTTCGGGTAGTCATGATTTTTGGGCATTTGCTCGAAGAATTGTGACAACCGATTCGATCAAATGGGCGCTGGAAAGCTTAGCTCCGTAAAATTCCTCGGAAAAAGATAAAATCATTCCAGTTCTATTTCAAAGAGGATTCTAATACTTAAAGCATATATTGAAAAAAGTTCTTACTGATAGTCTTGCAACAGGATACATTCCAGTAGCGTGGCGGAAAATAATTGTCAAATTCATTCCCAAACGTAAGCGCGTTACGATTTGGGAATGATACGAGATGTTATCCTGAGCGAGCACCCTGTATCTTGTAATACAAAATGCATATCAGCGAGGGAAGTATACTACTACTTGTTGTCTATATAATTGAAAAAGCTTTTTCACAAAAGTAATCAGATTTAGATTTTTTTCTTGACATTGCAGGTGCTTTTGACAACGTGTCTTTCGAATTTATTTTGGAAGCAGCAGGAGGTCATGGAGAATATTTATATATCACAAACTGGATATACGCAATGCTTGCCAATCGACATCAGCGGTCATCGTTAAGACAAATAAAGGTTAGGAAACTGAGTGTCTGCGAAAGTCTTCAAGGTGGTATAAATATGAGAATTCCTTCTCGCGAAGAATAACTGTCTGGCTATATGGAACAACTTGAATAATGCGACACTGATGGTTTTTTGTACGAGGGTCGAGCCGCTTTACTGTTGTGAATCGAGATAAGACTAACTCCACTCGCTTGATAGGCACTGCACCGTATTTCAAGTAGAAATTTTCCCAGTTCTGTGATACGTGCAATCGGCACTTCAACAGGGAATTTGCGGCAGAATAATTTATTTTTGCTGACTCGGCAGATTCAAGATCGACACTAGTAATTGCATGTCAAACTCAGCTCGAAGAACTCGGCATTTCAAATACTTTCTACCTTTTATGGGTACCGGGTCGCTCCGGTATTACTGGAAATGAATTGACTTGTGGTACACAGCGAGAATGGGAAGTGCTTCCGAATCCTTGTGGTTTAGACGGGGACATGAAGAAATAGGTTAGAATTCCACTATGGCGATCCTGTACTTTTTCGTTCGTAAGCAAACTGCACTGGATATTGTGACTGGAAATAAGCTTGGGATATATTTTTAGTCTATATCGAATAGACTAAAAATACTACCATACTATCAAAAATAAAGAAATCCGTGAAATCTAAGCATAAACGCTCCTGAACTCTACTTAAAAGAAGTTTATAAATGGAATAATTAAGTAGTATAGCCAATGAAGTAATCAATTGATATACTCTGAAACCCGTCAAGGTACCCCAGGTTGAAGACCACTACGTTAAATCGATTAAGCGCGATTCAGACGATACATCAGCTTCCGTCAACGTCAACGGAACGTCACCGTTCCGTCAGGATAAGTTGAATACTTTCTCTTGCGCCCGTTCACACGTGCCGTACGACAAAACGTTCCGTGCCGTTGATCTTGTGTGTGAATGTCTCCATTTAACTGCATGTAACTTATCCTGACGGAACGGTGACGTTCCGTTGACGTTGACGGAAGCTGAAGTATCGTCTGAATCGTCCTTTAACGTTCATTGAACGTACCACACCAACCAGTTAACAGTCACCTACATGACGAAGCGGACTGAAATAGGCATTTATCATGGAAGGTAGTAAATTTGACTCGGCGCTAATCAGGCATTGGACCAGGAATCGAACCCGTTACCGCCTGTTTGTACTGTATAGGTTAATAAGCCTTTTTTGATCCCATTAGAGAGGGTATTATTTTTCAGCCTATAACCAATGGAATGCGTTTAAATTGGTTGGCCTTGCAAAAAGATGACAGATGCTGCGCTCACCAACGGTTTCAAATGAATCAGGTGATAATAGGATTGGAGTGTAAACACGCATTACCTTACTAGGTCAAAGTTAAGTGCTTATATCAGTACCTTAAAATCATCAGAGCCTTGTAAAACCATAGATTATCAACCTGTTCAAAAGTTATTTCTTCTAAAAACAAATCTTTGGAAACAAACGTCTGGTAATAACAGGTTTCTCGAGTTCGGAAAACTGAGACTGAGCTGAGACAAGATGACCTACTGCTTCTTTCCCATAAAGTTCTGTTCCTAATTCGAGCCAATTGGAACGAAGTGTTTAAAGAGCTATTATTTATGGAGTTCTATATGGAATTGCTCTGCAAACTGGTTGGATTTTTTTGACGTTTTGCATAGAGCCCCATGCAGTAGTAAGTTAATCGGTCACTTTTTCCAATAAAATGTGTTTTTTTTTCAGTTCAGTGGTTTGTAAAAAGGTGTCTAGTCGAACACAACGAATTTACGTTACATGTTGGGTATTAAAAATAAACTATTTAATCAATATGAATAAAATTAAAAACGGTAACTAGTTCGAATTACTTCAATTGTTTTCAAGTAATTTGGAATTGTTACATGAAACGTAAAAAGTTGCAGATGATTTGTATTTCAATTTATTAAACTATTCAAAAGTATTCCCGCTGTGACGTCTAACGGTTCGAATTTTGAAATGCACAATTCCGACACAAGACCAGACTTTCTGTTTCGCCAAATTTCAATACCGGTTACCGGTGCAGGTTTACTACTGTAAGGCCCTACATTAAATTAGATCCCACTATGCCAATTTCGCAAACGTAGAATAGCCACTTACTCCAAACAACTTTTTACTCACTCATGGTGACTAGATTACGGAAGACCTCTTGTACTACCCGATCACGCAGTGCACTTTTCTACCAACTAGCTGAATACGATTTTGAACTTGAACTTGACGGCAAACATGATAAATGTAGTCACTTTCAAACCTGCCAGTACTGTCAAACTTCAACCAATTAAACTTAAGACACCGACCCAGCGGCTGCATGACGAAACGAAAGATCTGTGCGTGGAGTCAAGATGTAGAACACAGTACTTTGTCGGTAAATGACGAGAATAAACAACTAGCATAACATGTCACGATCACGGATCTGCGCCCACATCAGCAGAGTACGGTGAGGCAAAATGTAGATCGAATAAATTGTGGTTAGTATTTAATTCGCTGGTCTAATTTTCCTCGATCAAACCCAAATCAGGTTCTCTCGGATCAAATCGAGTCCTTGTCTCGCTTTTACCATATTTTGCTCCACCGTACCTTAGTTAGAACGCGTGGAGGTTTATCTTCAACTTGAACCTCGCAGCGCGCAGCTAGAGGGCAGCGGACGGTACAGTCACATTCACTCGAAATTGGTTTCAAGATCGACCGGTATTGGAATTGTGCTATGTGATGTAAACAATCGACAGTAGCTTGTTGATCAATTCTGGTCGGGGAAGGAACATTGTAGCACTCGATTTCATCAATGGTGTGTCACCGGTTGCGATGAAATATTCGAATTAATTACTGTTAAAAATTTGTTTTTGTTAAAATAGATACTTTTTCACAACCAAAACTAATAATTTTATGTAACCATGTAAAGACCATGATATTAAATTGGCATGAATAATCGATTCTAGACCCAACAATTTAATGTTTCAGTTCACTCACCCATCCGGCGAAAACTCCAGATTGTAGGCTCCGCCGTACTCGCAGGTGTTACAAGCATTCCGCTGATCGTTCCAGCTTTTCTTCGGCTCCAGTGAGCAATAGATCGCTCGGTGCACCGAGTCAGCATCTCCGAACCTGGCCGGGAAGCCACTTTCTCGTCGCCGTAACCACGAGTGCAGTGTCATAGTTCCCGTCCTCGGCTGTAAACCACAAAATACTGTTGAATGATACCTCTCCTTTTCTTGCGATATCTGAACACAACACGGCGCTAGGAGAAAGTCTAAGCTCTAGCCACAGCAGCAGGCAGGCAGGCCAAAGATCACAAACTCACTGAAGCGTTACCCACGAAAACCACTCACAGGTCGATTAACTAACAAATCTCCAGCACTTGCACTATTCCACCGTAAACTTTCTAGCCAAAAACATTCACTTTATTTGCGAAGAAACGCTTCCTTTAAAATCACATGAACCCCATTCTGAAAGATTCAACGAAAAAATTATTGACTTTTTTGACAGACACTCACTCCCGTCGACTCAAATGCCAGACAACACTCTCCCGATCGGCACAGATATTATGTCGTATCAGATTCACAGCTTATGTTTATTTACATATGTATTCTCAATTCAATACAATCACAGAAATTTTCGTAGCTGCCGCGGTAAAAATAATCGTAGAATTATGGATTAACTCGTTGTACTGCTATTTTGAACACTATACGCTTCGAAGTCACCGACCGAACGATTCAGCTTGGATGGAGCGTCAATTGCTTCTGAAGCCCGCACAGCTTGTTTGCTTTTCTTTAGGTGCAGGTATACGTATCTGCGAGCAACATCCCAGCTGCACACTGTCATGTAGCGTTCATGTCACGGCTACAACATGCTGCAACAAATTCATATACATGTTGCGCTGTACGCACTGAATCAAAATGTATATCATATCTATAGAAAAACTCATAACCTTTGATTCGTCTGGCAACTCCACTAACCAAGCTGGAGTAGAATAAAACTCATATAAAAATAATACGGATTTCATCTAGAAAGTATGTGATGAGAATCTGAATTTCACTTAACATATACATGCAGAGAGCATTCAACAATAAGTGTTTCACATCAAAAATCTTTGCAATTTATTTTTCATGATAATCATCAATAAACAAAGTGAAAGTAAATTAGTCGGAAAATGTTAGTTCAACTTTCCACTATGGAATATGAATTTCGACATAGTTTGAAGCCGATACTTAGGCCTTGGTCGGAGTAAACGCGTGAAACTCTGCTAAAGCGTACAGCAAACCAAAGCGAGCTGAAATCTACGGAAAGTAGAGACAATACAATACTCTCGAATGATAACGCTTCTGATTAGTCGTTTTGACAGTCGCAAGAATTAGAAGCTGGGCCGTTGCATGATCTGGATTCCTTAATGAAAATACATGATCTCAAGGAATTGATCGACAAAATATCGTGTGTTCTGTTCAAGTCATTAGCGGAGTTGTAGATGTTTTGAGTCGTTCCGAGAACTCCATTGGAGATATCGAAGCATACCGTACTATATGAAGCATAAAAGAATTTATATAGCCCATCATAGACGATCGCCCTAGCGCCAATGATGTGACATCAAGAACGCGTCATAGAGTCTTGATTGACACCCTTTGACACAAGTTTGACCGTACCAACCAGTAACGTGGGTAACGTCGTGTAAACTACGTGTACGAATTGCCAATTCACATAGCTTAGTTAAATGCATGTAGTAAATTATACAAAACTGTTCTTGCAGGAATGGTTTTCGCTAAAAAATGGAAATTTTGGGGTAAGGTTGTTTGAAACTGTCATCAAGCTTTTTGTAACCCATGAGTTAGCCGCCGATTTCTCCTACTTTCCGGTTAAAAAATCGACGATTTATAAGTTTCTCAGAACATTACAAATTCATTACGTTCAGTAATAATAAATATGAAGAGAATTTTTACCATAGGCAGTTATAACTGGTGCTACTTCAGGTTCGAGTGATTCTATCTTTCCTAGATATAGGATCCTAAAATTAAATATAATAGGGATCTTTGGTTGATTCTCCATATTAACAAGTCGGGCTCTAATCGGGTTTCGCAAATTTTAAATATGCTGGTTCGGGCCGGGTTTCCAAATTTTAAAATTCTCGGGTTCGGGTTTTGCAAAATTTTTTATTCTCTGGCTCGGGTCGGGTTCGACTACAATTTCCCTGCTCTGACAAATGGTCAAACCACCAGGGTATCGTAAATGCTAAATAAATTATAATTATGAAATAAGCTTCTGATATCTGTGACACTTGGCACCGTTTTAGGCCATAAGAAACAAAATTCAATCTCCCTATTCTACTAGCAAGCTCTATTTCTCTTATTTGCATTGAACTATCACATAGGGTGGGTGCTCCTATAGTTGAGATGTGCCAATTGTTGCAGTAGTGAGTTATACGCCTAACTAAGGTACCAACCATCAACAAATATTTTTTTATCGATTCATCGCACTAAAATTATGCGACAATGAAACTGTTATCCTTAAAATTTGCTCAAATAACTATTGAAAAAATTGATTTTCTTTGAATTTTGAGCTATAGTTGCAAGTCCCATAAGAAAACAATGGGATTTGCAACAATAGGAACCGAAATTAGCGATTGCACCACTATTGGTACATGTGTTCCTATATAATGGTTTTGAATACATAAATTGGTTAAAGAACCGTCTTTATATTTTTTCTATGAAGTAGGGATTGAAACTAGGGGCAGATCACTCTAAGAATGTAAAACAAATTTGCATCAAATTGAAAAAAATGCATTTAATTTCCATTTTCGCATCAGCTTTGCACTGCCTCGCAGAAAAGTTTTTTTAACAAACGTCCTACGCTGATCCACTTTGTTCGACGTTTTGTTAAATCAACGCTTTTTCTTGAAAAGGGCGATACTAGCAGTGACACCATTCACAGAAAATCAATAGTGAATATTTCAAGGCTTGGTTTTATTTCCTATTTAAGAACTATTGTTTTTTTTACATCCTAGATTGCATGATTCAGTGATCGAAACCCAAAACTGCATAAAGTATTTGAAATTATTAAATTAAAATTTGTTTTTGCTATTTAAATCGACAAAATGATAGTATCGCCCCTTTGGCGATTGTTTACTTTTTCGGTCCCACCTATCAGCATTGAAGTATCGCCCTTATGTTTTTTTACAATAACTACCGTTTTACACCACCGATTTCGTCCGTGTTTTTTCAATAGAGATCATTGTTACTATTTACAGCTGGTATCAGCTTGATTATCCAAAAAAAATTCGAAAAAAACAGTTTCGCCTTTAAACTGCTAGCAAAATAAGTATCGCCCTTCTTGTTTGCATGGAGCGTGGAGGGCGAAACTTTAAATAAACAAATAAAAATACAGTTTCGCCCGATGTATTTTTTGCTGTAGTTTAAGAAAGCAATATCGTAGAATCCAAAGTTTTAGGTTAATTTGTTGCGTTTTAAAGCCCTCATTCGCATGTATGAAAAAAGCCTTATGTTTACATTTGTAAGTATCGCCCTTTTCACAAAAAAGCGTTGAAATGTAGGGCTAGGTTTTCTGTAGGGTTTTGACGTCTTACACGCAACGCAAACAACATTGCACGCAACGCAAAAACATTGCACGCAACGCAAAATACATTATGAATTTCTATTTTGATGGAAATAAATGCATTTCATTTCGCTGATTTTTAAAAATGCATCACAAGTGTTCTGACCCTAGGATTGAAAGCTTTCGTTTAATGTACTAACATTGCTCATCATTTTTTAGCAAAAGTTTTCCTTAAGTATGCGACTGTTAGTACATCCACCCTACTTCAAACAATAATTTTATTTCCCACGTTCTGCTTTTTTACTGTGCAAGTCATCCACTTTTTGTCGCATGTATCAGAGTTGGTTAATGTGAAACATAACAAATGATGCGTGCAACACAGAAAAATCGAACTGTCATTTTCGATTATTTTTGTTGTTTCATTACCACCTGGGGGACATTGCGACTTGCGAGTAAAAATCCGATTTTCAACTAAATTCTCAAAATGGTAGTTCCATCCAACACATCCCGCGACATTGTTTTGGAGCTGATCAAACAAAAGGAATCCATTGAAGGGAAAATAAATGATCAAGGCAGAATTCTGCAAGCGGTAAGTGGAAGAATGTTGATCAATTTAGGCAGCGTCATTCATTGTTTCCTTCCTTCAGAATCAGGTGGGCATGAAGGACCCGCTGGTTGACGGCAATGGCTATCCGCGTAATGATATCGATGTATATCAAGTGCGACAGGCTCGACATCAGATTATCTGCCTGCAAAACGATCTCAAAGCCATTATGAAACAAATTGAGCAAGGTCTGCATACGGTACATGCTGAAACGGCAGCTCAGCAACGGGAAAACCTGGGTTCTACAAAATTGCTGGACATGGAGGTGGATGGGGAAGGTATCCCAGCGATTCGGAGGACGGGTCCTGTGAAACCTATCGCTAAAGTTAATGTGGTCAGCGATGGCTCTCCTGCGCAAGAAGCTGTGAGTGAATAGGAACTTGATTTTTACTAGCAAAATGTTAATTTTATTGATGTTTTCTAGGGGATTGCCTTACGTGACGAACTAATCGAGTTTGGTACAGTCAACGCTGCTAACTTTCGGGACCTATCCCAGATTGGTGTTCTGGTTCGAAGCTGTGAGAATAAATCCATTCCTGTGAAGATTCGCCGCGATGGAAAGATAATAGACATAACTCTTACGCCGAAAGCTTGGAACGGACGAGGGTTGCTCGGGTGCAACATTGTTCCAATGGAAACAACAGAACGCTAGTGAGCAAGCTGCATTCTTTTTCTGTTCTACGACGTAAAACGATTTCCATACTCTGTGTTGATTGAAGCAACATAGCTTTATTTTTATCATTTAGTTCCCTTTCATTCTAAAATTTTTACCGTGCTACAACACGTTTGTTTCTCCAATCATGAGGAGTGAAATAAAAATTATGTGTAAGTTGTGACCATTTATGTTTCATTCCTGCGTGTTTAAGTGCTGTAAAAACCTAGACGTGAGAGATACAAATCTCTCGTTTTAATCTAAATCAAAGTCCGATCCAAATAAGTGTTCAAGTATCTAACGCAAACGTGTGTGTTGAGTTGTGCTAACCCTACTATAAAACAATGTTATAGTCGTATGTATAGAAACGGGATAAACAAAAGACAGACATAATTATTAGAACCTGACTACGCCGGATTCTGTCTACCTTAATAATAACTTCCATAACCGCTCCACTGACTGTACCCTCCGTAGCCAGCTTGGGAATATTGTTGATTCCAGGTGCTGTAACCGTACGACGAACTGTCCCCGTATTGATACTGGCTGGATTGGGCTGCCGTGGTCCCATAGTAAGCCGGAGTTGCGCTAGCATAACTGTAGCTTCCGGCTGCATAGCTAGCAGCAGTTCCGCTAGTACCAACTGCGGCACTGGCCGCAATTTCCTTTGCCGATTTTTTGGGCGGTGATTGTTCCCTAGAAAACACAGTGTTGTAAATAAAAGCAACAAACACTACAAATGATCAACGACTTACCTCTTCTTTTTCGCTTCATTCGCCTTGGCCATTATCGACTGCAGTGCCTTTTGTGCCTCCTGCAGTCCCTTGGCGGTACTTCCGAAATCTTCCAAGAATTCGACCTTCCTCTGTGCAAACAGCACTTTCTGATCCGGTTCCACGCCATCCCGTCCCATAAACTGATCCATGATCTCGAGTATCTCATTTTCGTCCACTGTTTCCCGCTGCAGTGACAAATCAATCAACTGCAGAGCAACTCGCGTGTTCGATGTGTCTTTCTCGAGATAACTCTTGAGCACCTCATGCGCTTGGTTGAGATCCTTCTTAATCTTGTTGAGGAATCGGGCGTATTTGATGACCACATTACCGGCTATTGTTCTGTTCTTGGCTTGCGCCAGATACGTTTGATACAATTGAACGCACTTGTCGTAGTCTCCACGGCGGCGCTCCAAATTTATTCGCCGATAGGCAACTTGCATCAGGTTCGGACAAACCTTCTCCAGATTTGCAAGTATGTCGGCGGCTTTGTTGTTGTTGCCCTGAGCTTCCTCAAATGCTGACCACAACAGGTGCAGACTAGGTTTGTCCGGATGGTGAATCGTGCAGGCACGTTCATAGGCGTCTCGGATCCGTGGAATAATGTCCGGTTCGTCCGACCTGCTGTCCAGGTAACGAATCAGTTTGAGCCAGAAATCGTCGTACAGTGCGCAAGCAATCAGACACCGTTCAAACAGTACAAGAATACGCTTCTCATCGCCTTGTTCGATTTCAAAATCGAGATATTCCTTCCAATTTTTCAACTGGCAGCGTTCCAATGGTTTAACATGGAAATATGGCCGTTTGATACCTTCTTCGTAGGTCCACCGGGCGGTCACTGCAGCGACCGTAGCTTTGTGGATTTTCTTTCTTCGGGAAATAATTTTGTCTTTGATAGCTTCAGCTTCCTCCGGACTGTTGACGTGATCATCTGCTTCCTTTTCCTCCTCTGGCTCAGTCTCCATTTTTTCATCCGGTTTTTCTTCTTCCACCGGTTCTTTATTCTCTTTCTCGTCCTCTTTTGTTTCTTCACCACCTATCGGCTTAGTCTCGTCCGTTTCCATCGGTTCTCCTTTTTCTTTTACCTCCTGGTCTTTTTCTTTTTCCTCTTTCTGCTCCTTCGCTTCTGACTCCTGACTTTTAGCACGCTTGTCTGATTTATCCTTCGATTTAGACGACTTGTGATCATCGTGTTTTTCCTTCTCCTTATCCGACTTACGTTCCTTGTCTTTGTCATTTGAGCTGGAGCGTTTCTTCTCCTTTTCTTCCTTGCGCTTTCGTGCGGATTCTCGAACGTGCGCACGAAGCCCCAGAAATTCCTCCTTACTGACCAGTGTATGAACTGGATGATTGTTGACTACGTCTTTAAAGCTACAAACGAAACAAAAGTTCACGGTTATTTTCCTGAAATATTATAAAATTCAACATCAAACTCACTTGTCAAAGTGATTCGCGTATCCCTGGGTAGGCGTCGCCAGCAGCCGATCGTGCAACGCGATCACCTTGTCCATCCGTTTGCCCTCGTTCTCCCATTTGATGTACGCCTCCCAGAGTTTATCCGAACGGAACTCCAGCCCGCAGGAAGCCAGGGCACGTTCAAACTGCGACCGGATCACCGCTTCGTCGTCGGCTTGATTCGTCTTCACGTGGACCAGATAGTGGATCCACAGATCGACCGACAGTGGGATCGCCTTCAAGCCACGTTCGAATACCTACGGCGGCGGCGGCGGTGGGGGGAAGGGCAGGTGCCATAACCGGTGATAGGGAAGAAAGAGAAAAAATCCAGATGGCGGAAAGGAATTTCCGTTGTAAATATGTGACGTATCTCATTGCACTTACATAGAGCTCAGAACTATTTTGCTTTACTTTTGTGCGACAATGGGGCTAAAAGTCGACTGTTTGTGAAGCGGCAATTTTGAACGGAGCGAACTTTCCTGTTTCCTACGCTTTCAAGTAAGTAAGCTCAAGTAATTTACAAATCATTCTAGTACATAATATAATATATTATTTGGACCCTAACGCTGTGTAACATTTATGGTGATTATTTGCTCCCTGGTCACGTTAGCTCTCTGCCTCTCTCTCTATCTCTCGTTGAGTTCGCTTCCAGTGCTGTAATGTGCAGTTCCGGGTGAATGGTCAGGTATCCTATTGAAATTGAAAATGGTTTTCACCATGCATTTGAACATGTATATTATAGGGTATTATACAAACCAAACTCCAGTGAAAATGGGGTGACGTTCTGATGGTCGGTTGTCATCATGACCTACCGGTTCCAATCGATAACAAGACGAACTACAGAAGCGATGGAAACTGATGTTTTTTTTAAAGTGCGGAGACATGAGGGATGATCCATAAATGACGTAGCTTTTTTGAGTGATTTTAACACCCCCTCCCCCATCATAGCACAAATTTCTATATACCCCCCTTCGTAATTACGTAGCTTGACGATAACTCTCACCCCCCTCCTTGTCAACGTAAAAAAATAAAGAAAATCAAAAACGATGTTAATTAGATGAAACAGCAAGATTGTCGTGACATCCCCCATTCCTCTTTAAAAAAGCTACGTAGCATGACATGCCCCCTACCCCCTGTCGTCACACATCATCACAAAATACAAAACTCATTACGTCATTTATGGAGGGTCCCTAATAATAATTAATCAACAAGGACAAATGTTACAAGCACGTTCGATGATCGTTCAAATTTATTAACCCTTTCCCGCTTATGGCGTCTGTAGAGCACCGTAACTTTAAATAGCTATAACTTTTGGTTGCCACAAGATTTGTTTAAAAAAACTGGTTTAATCCACCTAGTGGTGCGATTGTGTCTTTCTCATTTATCCAAACTACAGCTTCAATAGCTGGTTGTGTTCAATATAATTGTGGAAATGTCTATTAAATTCTTATTGCACTTAGCACGTATCCCACGACTACCACGAAAGTCGACGCTGCCCCACTTTAAACAAAAAAGTGTAATATTTAGGGTAAAATGCCTATTTTCATCCTATTTGGGAGAGTGCCTCATTATTTGATATTTGAAAACCGAGATAATAACACAAATGCCCTGAAAGCGGTGAAAGTGCCTCCATTGTTGCCCTACAATTTGACTCAATGCGTCGAATAAAGATGGCAGACGCTGCTCTAACCAACAGCTTCAAATGGGTAGGGTGAGGTTGTATACCATTCCCCCGAAATCCATTTCCCAGAATTCTATCCCCCAGAATGCCCCATGCCTCAGAAAGTCATTCCCAGAATGTACCATTTCCCAGAAAAGTTAATATTTTTATTCATTTTTGAGTGGTGAAACCAAAGGTTTGCGCATTACATACTTCAAGGAACTGATGCGGTGTAAAGCTGCTGAGGATGTGCCGTCGTAAGCGTCAGTTTCTTGCAAGCAAACCTGTTATCCTGTCGTATAACCGGCTTACTCGAACCTAGGAATTGGTTCCTTCTTTCAAACATGAGCTGTTCTTTGAATTTGTATGCCAAATAACTCTTGCACGCAAACTTGTGATCTTTTCATCTGCCCGGTTTATTCAAGCATAGGTGTTGATTCCTTCTTTCGAGTTTTCCTTGAATCTATATTAAAATCGAAATGAAAATCTGCTCTAAAAACCCACCAAACATTTTGACAAATGGTTTGGTGGGTTTTTAGAGCAGTTATCTTTCTATTGCATTGGAAATGTTTCGTACGCAAATGTGCGATCCATCCGATTGCTCGGTTTACTCAAACATGTTGCACTAAATACATTAGAAAAGTATTTTCATACCTTGTGCCAAATGGTACATATACCACAAGTAAGAGACATAATACTTGACAACAATTCTTCGCCAATGTTAGCGGCCATTTTGAATTGAATATATTTTTAGTTGGGACTGTTACCGCATTTGTGATTATGGCGCCACGGATATATGCGCAAGTATACGGGGGATAAAGCACTAATGAAAAAATGTTCCTGGGCCTGACGGTTAACTAATTTGTAAATGAGTGGTTGGAACCGTGTACACTCAGGCTTTTTACGCAGTTTTTTGAGCGGTTTTTCACGAGGTTTTTTTACGCGGATTTTCCAATAACAACATTTTTTTCCGCGGATTTTCTAATTATCGCGGTTTTTGCAAAAATATTCCTTTTGAATGCAAAAGACTTACTTTTTTCTGAAAACATTTCTAGGTCCTAATAGATGCAAAGAACTTAGAAGAATTTTGGCAGATTTTATTTTGCGCGGATTTCGCAATTAACACGGTTTTTGCAAAAAATATTCTAGGTCCTATTGAATGCAAAAGACTTGATTTTCGGAAAGATGGTAGAAACGGGTCTGGAAGACTTCTTATGGCCCGCACCTCAGCAATATGGGCATTTTCGGAATGGTCTTGAAGAGTAGGTGCCAGAAATTGATTTTTGACGCCATTTTGAAATTCAAGATGGCGACTTCCGGTTTAGCGAAATTCGCTATAACTCAATCAATATGGGTATTTTCGGAATAGTCTTGACATTTCAACACAAATGGTATGACAATTCCATGTAAAATATCACGCGCATTAATGTATAGTGCTATTGACCTCACAACTCGCGAAATTTGTGCTGTCACAGTCGATATGACTTCAATTACGTCTATTGTTCGGTATAAAGGTATACCTCGATTTAACATACATTTTCCGCACAAAACATGTAGGTTAAATCGAATTTTATGTTAAATCGAAACATAAAAGAAATGTATGTTTTCGAACAGAATTATTTTATTTATCGCTCGAAATATTTGCAAGGATATTACTGATTGAATCCACCTAACAGTGACATAGAACCCATATACTCATAACTAAATAAATAAATTCTCAGCAGCTGAGATCTCAGACAACATATTTTTTTACTGAAATCTTAGTGAAAGTCACATTTGACAGCTGAGACTCGAAAAATATTTCGCTGAAAATCTGTAAAACCGTTTTGCTGAAATATCAGTTTGAAAATTTGCTGACAATACCGCTCTAGAGACCGCGTAGCATTTGATGGCTGAAGCCAAAAATTGATCCACTGCTCTCCGGCGGCAAAAATGGTAGTCTTCTTTTCATTTTTTGGATTTATTATCTAGATTTCTATTTAAACACGAAGATTTATTATGGTAAATAATATAACTCCCGGGGAACTACTACCCAGAGCCTTTGAACATCTTGAATCGCATGCAAATGCCAGTTCAATTTTTTGAACCCCTATCTCTTCTCCTTTTGTTGAGTACGCAGTAATATATACAGAATCCAATCACAACTTGTGTCGGACTAACATCGTTTCTGTGTCCTTCCTCTATCTACATTAAGTCATGCCTTGCTCCTGGTAAGCTCGCAATGTTTGTTTAACAATACTGATAAATGAACACCGTGAGCTTACCAGGAGTCGTACATTGAAGGATGACTTGTGTCTTTCGTCGTTATCGTCTGTTGATTTTCTGTGCAATTCCAGGACTGCCCGTAATCTCATGTTAGTCCCATGTAGATATGGAACCCCATATAACATGGGACTGATTTGCGATTATGGGCAGAGGAGGTGTCGATCCACAACGAGTTTTTCTCTGAAAAGCTCGAGTTGGGTGCGTTCACCACTCAACCATCGAGAAACTTTCATGATCTTATTACAAATTCCCAACAGTTTCGTAGTCACTGCTATAGTCCCAATACTAGAGCTTCCATTTCCCGACGGTTTCCAGCTTCCCGGGATTCGGGAAATAAATAATAAATTTCCCGGGAATACAGAAGAAAAATAAAAAGGTGAATGATTTTCTTGAAAACAAAAGAACAAATTGAAAAGTTTTCAAACCCGTTTGATTGTATGTATATCTGTCCTAAAGCAGTTGTCAGAAGGTGGCAATTTGGTGGCCTACACATCATTCATAACTCGTCAATAAGTTTACGCAACTTTTTCTTGACTATATGTATAACCTAAATTTTGGTAATTACGATTACGATTGGGACGATATACCAAACGCAGCTACTGGAGTTACTGTCCAAAATTGGATTTCGTTGTTCTGATACGAAAGAATGTGATCAATTTAATGCAAAGCACCTTCTTTGGTAATTTTGAGTGAAAAAAATGAGCTGCTTCAGGGTAGTGTGCGGTTACTTCCGGTCATTTTGAATTAAGTGTGAATTAAAATCAAGCAGATAATGGACGAACTGTGCAGCGGTAGATGAAACCTTCCATCGATTTCCTGTTACGGGCAAGTATCTGGATTGATTGATCGTATCCCCTCAAAAATCCAGCCTACATCCTTGAAAGCGACATTCAAAGAGTTTGGATGCGCATATTGGACAGATATAACGTTATGTATTTCTTTTCATGCATCCAAAAATTACAGATATTACAGTTACGGTATAACAAATAAGACGAAATAAACATTCGATGAACCGACCAAATATTGCTGCAGACGTTCTAGAAACATTCCTTATTTTAAATAGCGTTTGCGTTAAGCATGATATCACTACAATCAATCTCAAGTTTTTAAACAGACACACATCGATTTTTTTAGGAAAGTAACGCAATTTCCATTACTAATTTGATTGCAAGCCCTTTCATTCAAGGTTTGACTATTAAAATTAATTTTAAAAAGAACATCATTTAATTTAGGGTAGCTCAGATATCAATTTGAATGACACTGAATTGATGGAATAATTAGGCAGCCAATGTAAGGAATCGCCCAATATTTACATCATAAGACAGAAAAGAGGTACTTGGAAGAGGTCGTGAATAAAACAAACTCACTCATAGTAGCAGCATAAAAAAAGGCTTGTCCGCCTAGAGTTATGCCTTCTACTAGTCTGATCAAGATAAAAGTACTAAACTGTCTGGTTGATGACTTCCCCTTGAGTTTTTTCCAGGTAGGCTTGCCAAACGTACATTCTGTGCACACTATAATTTTAGAGCACTGGTAGAAACGGCTGGTTTGGGGTCAAGTGGCAGCACTGGTGAATCGCCCGGACGTGTTGTTTGCTAACGTTCAATATTTCCCAAAGTTTTCTAGTGACATACATACATCAATAGGAAAATGAAGTCAATCGTTCAGTAGGGCGTTTTTTCTGTTGAGTTACGTGTTAGTATGTTGAAGAGAGTGATTTTGCCATTGAAGTAAGTGAAGCAAGCCGCCAAAAAATACGCCCGTTCGTTCCGCTTAGTCCCTACAGCACCATCTGGACCTGAGTAGCTGATGCAACAATTTCACGGGTGAAGGAGAATTCTTTACAGAAATTTCATGAATTTATTTATTCAGAGCTGGTGAGATCGTTTCATGTCACTTTTCAATGCTTGTATACTATCCAAAATATTTTCCTATTGTAAATACGAGCCAGAATCAAAAATATCATTTTTCATTCTGTGAGTGAGAATATATTGCAAATATCCAATTGATACGTGAATTGATTCACGCGGGGTTTATTGTATATGAAGGCGTCTTCAGAATGCACGTGTAGGAACAGGTATTCTTGAAATGGGTCGTTGGATGTACAGTAGAGCTATCGCCTTTCATTTCCAGGGCTAAACATGTATAGTAAAAACCCGTTTTTATCAGCCCCTTGGTGAATTTGAGGCTGATAAAACCGGGACATTGATAAAATCGGGACATATCTTTTTAAGAAACCGAAGCTCTTAAAATATTCTGCTTCAGTCCCTAGATATAGCCTCATAACCTTTCTTGATTATTTAGCTTAAACTTCGCTTAAGGGGTCTGATAGCGCAAAATATTTTTTTTTGTATATTTCAGATCTCTAAGATAAGAAAAATATGCTCAAGAAAGGATTTGTTCGAATTCACTTTGGTTTGTCTGCTAGAGTCCATCAAATTACCATCAATTTTCATATGAAGCTGATAAAATCGGGTCAAAAAGCTGATAAAATCGGGGGTGGCTAAAATTGGGGGCTGATAAAATCGGGTCTTCACTGTATACATCTATCGATGAAAATAAATATATCATTACATAGATGCAGGCAAGTTTCTTCCATAAAAGCACTGCTGGACAGTGGGAGATGCATTGTATACACACACCCGCACTGGTAGAAACGGCGGCTTTGGTTGATCGCTTGTGCTTGAAGACTTGCAGATTTACTTGCTTGGTACATGATGAACATTTGATTTCGTTCCGTGCACATCTTCAAAATCCTTGCATTTTTTTTTTCATTTTGTTGCGCAGTAGATAGCCCTATTAGAGAACTAAAAACCCCATCCGATAGTCGTACGGATTTATGAAACGTACAGGAATCATCAGTGCATTTCCCATACAAGGAAGGCTACGCAATCACTCAAACTAGACTTTCAATCGAGACCCGGAATGTCGAGTGTCACATACCGTTAGGCTCAATTCGTCGAGATCTGAAAATGTATGTGTCTGTGTTTTTATATCAAGGTTAAAAAGCTTCAAAAGCCTGTAGCCTGTATTGCATTGGCAGGACTCACTTTCGTGCCTCACCACTAAAAACAGTTCTTGATTTTCTTCCTTCCTTTTGCCCGACGAAACTGCATCAATGCTTTTCTTCGTGGGGAGGCACATTCGATCTTGAGATACAGCGAACTAAATAATTTCATTATCGCGGGCGCTATCTAGGAACAGAATTTAAAACTATTCGATCTTCCAAAGACTAGCTCTTGATCCTTCGAACAAGTTTTTCGAAAGTAGTGGCCCTGTATATGGTCGGTGTTAGGTCAGACCGGACTAAGTGACAGTGCATTGATTTCGAGAAAAACGCGTTTAAAGTTTGAATCGCAGCATCCTTTACATTATAATTGGAAAATAATTTTTAGCATAATTCTTGTTTATTGTTTCATATTTCAAATCTGGTAAAAGTGGAATGTAGATGAAGAAATTGTTTATCCAGTGCTATCATTAACTCATTTTTTGATGTTTTGCGACTTGGTCCGGTCTGACTTAACACCGACCAATATGATCGAGATATTTCGAACAGAATGTTCTTTTTTCGAACTTTCCATTTCGTTTGTTCCATTACCATTATTTTAACATTCCATTTCAGATTTAATGTTGTGTCGGTATATAAAAATGATATCTTGACCAGAACATGTTATGTTAGGATTATAGGTTGGTATAACATTGATGTCGTTGCAATAAAATGATACCGGGAATCTCCAAACTGTTGTACAAATTACAACAGCGCAAGTGCTCGAAGGTTAAGCTGAAGAGACATGTTTGTATACGAATTTTACAGACCTAATTTTGATTTGCTCACGAATTTTTCGCAGTTTACTTGGAGTATCGCTTGATCCATTAAATTTCTCGTCCTTTCGGCTATTTAGCTTCCGGATTTCCTCTTGTTTTCCATCATCTGCATACACTAGACATTTAGCTCCGAACGCCTATTCGGATAATCGCGGCAATAAACTTCCGTAAACCATTTAGTTCCCGTTTTCGCGAGCCATTTCGCTTCCATCTCAATGAGCCATGTATTCCTCGTTGACAGAATTTCTTCCGATACCGATGCCCGTTGCTTGAGTCATTTAGTTCCCAGTTTTGTCGCAATCAACTCGGATAGTTCATAAATCATACTCAATGGGCCAACCAGTAGTTGGTGAAGTCGGTGCGGCGATACCGGAGGGAGCGTAGCTTCCGGTTCGCTGAAGCCTCGACGACCCACCGCCCGGAGCTTCTTACGACCTACTCAATCTAGTCCCTGGCGGTAGAACTAGGCTGCTCACGGGCTTCGGTGTGGCGATTCCGGATGGTTCGTGGCGCCCGCTAAACTGGCGCTTCGACAAAAGCTGTGGTCGCTCTAGCCGTCTTCACCTTAGCATAATTTACGGTATTTCAAAAATTCAGGCTGTCGCCGGCTGACACGCCCAATAACACAATTTCACACTTCCAGTCGATGATATATATGCCGACTGCGATTTTCGCCTCTTGCTCTCTTTCGGCTGCTAATCAATATTACCTCTGTTTTATGATGGACAATCGTCTCCGTGGCGAGTGCCTCCACCTCTTCAAGTGGTTCCCCAATTATTTGGCACATCACATCATCCGTGAAACCGACAGTCAGTACAACTCTGGGCAATTGCTTCCCAGCTAGCACTGTTGAAAGCATTCTTAAGGTCTAAGGTATCCACCACTCAATAGCGATATTCTTTTCTCTGCTGTCTCCGCAGCTTCCACAACCGTTCGGATGGCATCCACTGTAGACTTGTCTATAAGGAAGCCGAATTGCATGACAGGCCGTTATCACGCTCCGTGTACTTGGCTAGCCTATTCAAATTACTCTCTAACTGTTTTCTCCGACTGTACCAACATACATATTGACCTATACGTTAAAAGATTTCCAGAAGGTTCTCCCGGCATCAGCTGCGTCAACTGCGCTTCCAGTTATCGTAACATCCTGAATATATCCGGCTTCTCCTGTATCGTTATTGGTCCTGCTCCTTCTTCACTTTCATGGCTTAATGGTCCTCCTCACTGTACGGCAAAAGCAGCCATATCGTTGGTTCATACTGTGGGAAAAGCCTTTCGATGATGACCTCCATCTTCTCCGGGCTCCTTTCAGGTGGTGCAGCTGGGCCTTTTATCTTTGCCATGGCAACTCTGTAGGCGTCTTCTCGAGAATTCGCGTTGGCTTTGTGGCAAAGTTCCTCAATGCAGGCATTCTTGCTCAACTTGACTGCTTTGTTGGGAGCGGTTCTTGCAGCTCGTCCCCCTTTCGGTGTCATTACAAGCCCTCTGGCTTCTTCAAGCTCCGGAGGCAACTTATACGTAGATCGGCAATCGTGAACCAACGAAAATTTCAGCTCATTTATCTCTGCAAGCTGTTGTTAGAAAACAAACGGTGAAAAATGGGCATTCAATGTATTGTATTGTACTGGGGCTTCAACCTTGACGGACTATTTACCCTTAGGCATTTAATACAGTTTTTGATGTTCCACGCTAGTAGAGTATTCTTACATCCGCAATGCAACAGCAAAAATGTGGAAAATAGTAGAAATTTGATCGGATCAGGTCTTATTTTTATCGTGATTTGTGATTATTGTTTGCATTATGTCACAATGTTGGTAACACTTATATCCTTTTCGATTGATGCGCACCGGTGCAGTGGGATGCACTGATTTTGCACATTCGAGTAAAAGTGCAGAAAACTGATACTTCTGCTCGAAAGTGCAAAACCAGTGTACTCCACTACGCCGGTGCACTACCATCAAATACGGTATTACTGACAAATCAGTACTAGTGTCGAAAATGACAGCCACTTTTTGATGGCGCAGAAATTTCAATTCTGTAATGGTCTTATTGTTTTGTCCAACACTGTGAATATTGTAACCATTTCAAATTTTTGGGTTACTTCATCTCGTTAGTAACAAATAAAGTAACCGAAACTAATCGATGTCCCTGATACGTAAACTATCAAAATGGCCAAAATTTAAAAAAAAATTGATTTGTACTGGAGACGTTTTAGTGTTAAATTCGGAGTGATAGCCTTTAGAATGAAAAAGGAGAGAACCACATAGTCATAGCTCAATTATTTGAACGCATCTGAAAGAGGCACTAAAATAAAAATCGCCATCCACCTAAATCCTGTAAGGGAAGTAAGATATTTGTATTAGGGTTAATCATGCCTTAAACCTAGGTATAATTGTACATTTCATAACGAGCAGTATTTCATTCATTTCATTGTTTTACTATACTTACTAAGGTCGATGCGAGAGCGTTAGCTGGACCAGTGAGCAGGAGATAAATTTACACTGTACCATAATTGTATCAAAATAAATCGATCGCATCGTACTTTTAGCAAAACAAGATTGTTTTGCTTTCTGAAGGTACAAACATATCACAAATAATCACCAAAAATATATCTTAAGCTAAAATAGAGACCGATTTTTAAACTTCTGTTCCACTGACCTATTCTATCTAAATTTGTAGCGAATGATTAGAACCCGTTGTAACTGATATGGTACAATTACTGTTCAGTATATAAGCTATCGATAAAACGCGATATAATTTACTAACAACTATTCAAACTAATGACTGTGATGATCGTCCATAAACTGTTTGGTCTCTAAAAAGTGAACTGTATCGAATTTTTTCATGGACAACCATGGACGTGATCATCTGCAAACACATGTCCAATTAAGTTCCAATCCAGACGGATTCTATGTTCTGCTGTATATTATCGCTGATTATGAAGAATAAATCACAATACGTTTTTGTAACAAGAGTCGCCCAAACTGAACCACCTTTTTGGGGTAGGCTTTGCAGCGACCCTTCGGGGTACGAGTCAGTCTGGGCAACTTAACAACACAAAACAAACTTTGTTGAATCTAACACTTTCCCCTCGCACGTTGAATATGCCTGACGCTGTGTGTGCCAGCTACATTAACCGCCCTGGCGGGCACATCCGCTGACCATCAGTGTCGTATGCAGTGCATTTTATCGACTTTGTGATTTGCGGTCAAATACTCGAGCACGGCGGGAGGTAAAGAAATAGTAACATGAAAACGTTGGCACAAATTGATAGCCACTTACCTCTTCGCACTTCCGCTTACTGCCCTTGCGTTTCTCGTAGTCGGCGTACTTGCGCCAGTAACCGTAGCAATACGGATAGTGAGCCAGAAAGGCATCGTATGCCTCACGGGCGGCCTCAATATCGCTCTGGAAAAACGACAACAAAGTTTAAATGCTCGTCAGCTAAGGAGGGAACTAGAGCGGTAGGGTATTGATTACAAACCTCTTGATCTACATATTGAAGAAGATAAGTCCATGCTGTAAAATCTGTTGAATCGTCGTTGACTGCTTTCCAGTATTTGTCTAAATCGGGTAGTTTCTTTTTCTCAGGTTCTGAAAGGAATAGAAAATCAACGTGTACCAATGTGTACGAGTGTGGGATCATAGTTTAGTTCCCTATGTTCATATCCTTGATCTGATATACAATCTTGTACTTACAGATTTTTATAACAAATAAAACAACAAATAACAATTACAGCGAGTTTGAAAAGACAAACGCTCTGTGGATTTTTTTTTTACAATTTTTATATAGACTGAAATAAAAAACTTAAAACGATCCAGTCGACGCTAAAAAAACAAAAGAAAAATGCCCAAGAGCTCACCTGCAGGAGGGTCCACCTTGGTTTTCTTTTCCGGGGCTTCGACAACCTTCTCCGATGGTTCATCATCCTTTTCCAGTTTTCTTTTAGACGGTTCCTTCTTGTCTGCGTTCTTCGGATTCTCCGGCGCAGTTGGCCCATCTGCAACTTCCTTTGTTTCAATTTCCTCGGCTACCTCCTCCGTTACCGGCAACGTCTTATCAGGTAGCTCCTCGTCCGACACGTTGTCAGTGTCCGCCGGTAATTCGGCCTTTGTCGCCACTGGCAACTCCTCGTCCGAAACATTATCCGTATCGGCTGGCAGTTCCGCCTTTTTGGCTGCCGGAAGTTCATCGTCCGACACATTGTCCGTATCGGCCGGCAGTTCAGCCTTCTTTGCTGCCGGTAGCTCCTCGTCGGAAACATTGTCTGTGTCTGTTGGTAACTGCGGAACAAGCTTCTCCGACGAGTGCGGTAGTTCGTCCTCAGACACGATCTCGGCATCTTCCGGTAGCTCGGCTAGCCGTGGTCCGGGTAGTTCATCATCGGAAACCTCTTCCGCATCTTGAACCTGTGGTTGAACCGGTCGTGGCAGTTCATCCTCCGATACCATTTCGGCATCAAGATCCGTGTTTTTCGAATCTTCCTCATTGAAACCATTTGCAAGATTTTCCGCCAGGGCATGATCGCTACTACCGGTAATATCGGCCTGATTTTCACCATTTAGCGGTTGCTCTACCGTTACCATGTCAGTCGCATTCTCAATTGCAATCATTGCTGATTCTATTTGCGAGTTCTCATCAACTACTGACGGCAGACTGTTGGCGTTTTCCTCGGCAGCTAAATCCGCAATGAAGACGCTTTCCTCTGGTGGCGGTTGGGCAGTGATCGAATCTTCCTTGTCGGAATATTTTTCCTCCTGCTGTTGTGTACCTGTTTCCACCTGAAACTCTTCGAACAGATTGGTAGAGCTCGCTTCTTCGCCTAGTTTGTTTTGTACTTCTAAAACCGGAACGATCAATTCCTGCAGTTGTTCCATAACTTGTTTCGTATCGGGTTCGTCTGAATCATGCTGAACCTGTAAAAACGAAATCACATTGCATCATAATTCTATCCCATCACTAATTCATGACTATTCGTGTACATTAAAATCAGTTGGCCCTTGCGAAGTCTTCTCGGAAGGATAAAACGCATGAAGACGTCGCATCCCTCTCGGGAGCAAACGGAACAACGTCACGTTTCCTCAAGCTAATCGCATTTGCTATCATCATGAAGGCAAAAGTAACTTCAAAATACAAAACGGCTTACCTCTTCAGCAATAGTCTTTTCCGGTACATCCTCTTCAGTCTCCGCTACTGTTGCTTCCGTTTTCTTGTTCCTGCGAGTCGCTCTGGGAGTAGTTGCCACAGTTGGCTGTGAAGTTTTGCTTTGTCTAGAGCGAGTTGATCGACGACCTGGAATGGAAAAAAAATTAAAGCGATAAACCAAACAGCGCTACAGTAACCATGCAACGAAGGCGAAAAAACAGCATACGCGACAAAATTAATGGCGGAGGCCCTGCCGCTGCTACAAGGAAGCTCCACACACGCAGTCTGCCTTTTTAGTTCGCGAAATTTCCAACGAAAAACCGCCGGTTCGGCTTCAAATTTACGATATTGTTGAAGTTTGATTGCTTGGCCAAATTATGGTACTGTTTTGGAAACGAAAAAGATCATTTTTTAATCGATTTTACCTGTTTCTTCCGGTACGGTGACGTCCTCGTCACTCACGCTAGCCATCTTTTTTTCTACTTTTATTCAGCAAGTCGGCGGTTGTTGAGTTTTTTTTGCGTTTTCACCTTTTGACAGTGAAGCTGAAAATGAGGGGTCCACCAGTTTATAAAGTAGCTCATTAAAATATCGAAATTCAAGATAATGAAATAGAAAGGTGTGAGCCTTGGACGGGTCACCGCAAACCGGCAGTGACCTGTCGTTGTGAACCGGACCGATTTTAATTTTCTTAAAATGGACAGTATATGCAACGTTGGTATCTGGGTAGTATCGTAATATCCTGGCTATATATCAGGTCAAATACGCAAAATGCAACGACGTCACTTGCAATTTTATTATTCTACTCAACAGTTATCGTTAGTGTTGTTTTACACAGCTCCAAGTGTGAGCATGTGTCTTTTTTGAATGTTGGTTTCTTGCATAATGAAATCAATTGGCAATTTGCGGCAAAATTAAACTTAGTCAAGCGACACCTATGATTCAGCTCATGAACTGGCAACTCACAAGCGAGTCGTACACTGAAAAAATTCAAACGTTAATTCTATTTGCTTCAAACCGCTTAAAATTCATATGAAGAAGAAATGCTATTGTTATCTCGCGCACACATACCTTCTATGTGTCAACTGTATAAACTATGTATGCACACACATAAGTTATATGTGCATATTGTTATAGAATGGGGTTTTATGTACCTAATAGTTATGAAATGTGCATGTAAGATTAATATTTCTTATAAATACACACATTGGGTTTATGTACCAGCAAATAGTGTCTATATGCCTCCGTTAATTGCAAAAATCTATGTGTAAAATCAATAGGCATAACGTTTACTTTTTTTTAGTGTAGCTTCCAACAAAAACTTCAATTTATTCTTGGAAAAACTAGTGCCAAAATATGAATGAATAGAGTCAGAAATTTAGTTTTATTTGCAATTATTCTGAAGTAACAGTCTATTTGGCTTTGATAATAATTATACAATTCTTTGAAATGTAACCGCGGTATAATGCTGGTTATAATGTTAATTGATAACTAAGTAACCAAATTACTTTTCCTTGACCTCATTGAAACGACGGCAGAGAAGGATGTACCTGAGCCAGTCCGTGGCTCCTTTGACGATCTTGTCTCTTACCAGTTGCGTTGATCCTCCATTAGCACCTCCTATTGCCGGCGTTGATTGCTCTCTTCTTTAAGGAGTTTTCTCTTATTGAAACACTACGGAGTTAGTATCACTTTGAAACTTGAAACTTAATTTATTCAAAAAATATTTACAAACGTTATCTTAAAGCTACATGTTGCCTGCGCGATTCATATATCGCAACGGGAAAATTTGTCCCTTTTAGTTTTTAAGTTTTTCCCTATTTTCCTGTTATACGGCGTAGATTTCCTATGGCCTTAGAAGGGCGCAATTCCTATTTGTTTACTTATATATTTGGCCCTGCCTCTTCAAGACTGACGTATTTAACCACAATACAGATTCTTTCTATTCAATCCTAGTCCAGTCCCGTAAGGGCTCACAAAGTATGCGTTTACATTTGTACTGCTTTCTAAGGTTTTATTGCTATCATAACCGCAGAGAAAGTGAGAAGGAAAAACCAAAGCTAGCTAGTCGGACTGCATATTGCATGCTTATGTAAATTAGGTGTGGGAGGTTGGTAAATTGACAGAGTGATCCCTTTTTCTGTGTTCTTTTCATTCTATTTTCGGGATTTTAAGATCAACATCAACCTTCCCTACGCGATGCATCGATACATTACTTATACAAGGATGGCAATAAATAACAATCTCGTTTGCGCGGCAACACTGATGTACAGTGTAAACTAACAGATTTTCGTGCACAATAAAACAACAAATTACAAAATTATAAAATACTTTTCATAAATAAAGTTTCTACTGGAAATCGAGTTCCAATCAGTACTAATGCTGAATTCTTTGATATTTTGGACTACGTAGGACATTCTGGACATTCTATCAGAGAGAATGATCAGCCAACGACGATCGGCTGTGTATGATGCAAAGCATCAAACATTACGTAGTTGAATTTTCTCATCCTATCCTATCTTTACACCATTTCATAAATGTTTTGACCTAGGAAGAACGGGTAATGATGTTGTGGCGGCTACGGGGCAAGACAGTGAACAATATTGTAATGAGCATGGCTTGATTTGTGGCTTGTAGCTGAGGCCTTGTTGAGGTGCACTTGAATAATGTGACGAGCTTCCAAGGATCAAACAGATTTCTGTAAGAGAAGATCCGTACATGTAGGGGCAGGCAGCCACATATATGTATGTAAAACAACCGAAGGCGTAGGCAGACACATACATGTATGTATAAAATAACCAAATGGGTATTTCATCCTTCGCATATTCCCCTCATAAGAAACGCATTGGAACACTTGGTGCGATCGATCAAGGTACTGATGGTGGTGCTCAATCAATCGACACAGAAGCTGTACATTTATAGACTATGGCAGAAACCATTATAAAGTCGAGTTTACTGACGTGTTTTCCACTGTACTCCGAAGAACAGAAGGCACTCACTCCCAATCATTTTCTATTGAGAAGCTGTAACGACATTCAACGACCAGCAGTTGCTGCAAGGGATAAAGTATCGGATAAAATATTATCCGGACGTATTCTGGCAGCGATGGGTACTTATCAGTTCTCAACGTGACACCGTTCTACCAGATTTTCGCTTTGCTCAACTTCTGCTAACTTTCTGCTTGGCACGGTGGCTGGGAAGGGGATCCTCGAATGACCGAAGATGACAGCTATTGGAATTCACCGTTGGGAAAGCGATTTTTAACGTCAAAGGGGATAGCGCATTTTCCAATTGTCATTGCAAGATCTGCTGACCTGTAATACGAATATAGTTTTATCCGTATGTGTGTGATTAGAAATTCTAAAATTAGTGTTTTAATACATTATCTAGTTTAAAGGATTATTGTTCTCGAAGTTTAGTTTCTCTAAAAATTATTTAGGCTTTATCTAATTAATATAATTGAAGCCTGATAGAAATGCAATCAGAGCTTTGCTTTTGAATTCACTCCAGAATAGTATATTAAAATTTGTTGCTGTGCTGACCTATATCAGACAGTATAATCAATCAAACAGGTTGACACAAATAAACGTTGGAAAATAGTTCCCACCTTAAACTAATCAATCCCTTTTTTGAGTTGAGAGCTCCCCGTAGAAAATCCTCCCGATTTTCCCAGCGATTAAATCGGTTTGCGTCGGTGCAATCGGCCGACTATGCCACCAATTAATCGATTGATTGTTGCACCGACTCTTATGGGAGCTTAACATGGGCGTCTGCCGACGCGACAATCGATTAAATATGACCGACAAAATCTGTTGAAATCGGTCTATTTCAACCTATTAAATCGGTCGATTAGTTGGTAGTTTAAAAATGGAACAAGATTTACACAAATTAAATATGGCGATTAACATACTGGTGGGAATTGTTTACCGACGAAACCCAACGTAGTCGGGTAATTAATTGGTCGACCTCAAAGCACCCGATTTAGTCGGCCGACTGGGAAATTTCACAACTGTCAAATTTTCTATGGGGCTATTCTCAAGAACTCTGTGCAAAACTAGGGGCAGATCACTCTAAGAATGTATAACAAATTTGCATCAAATTGAAAAACATGCATTTAATTTCCATTTTTGCATCAGCTTTGCACTGCCTCGCAAAAAAGTTTGTTTAACAAACGTCCTACGCTGATCCACTTTGTTCGACGTTTTGTTAAATAGACTTTTCTACGGCTCATGTACGTACACGCCACATGACACAAATACTACATCACAAGCTGGTGGAAAATAATAAATAAAGACGGCAAAAGTAAATGGGATTGTTTTCAACCAGGAAACTTCATTAGTGTTCGTGAGACCGGTCGCAAAGAACTCAATGTAGGGCTAGTTTTTCTGTAGGGTTTTGACGTCTTACACGCAACGCAAACAACATTGCACTCAACGCAAAAACATTTTATTTTGATGGAAATAAATGCATTTAATTTCGCTGATTTTTAAAAATGCATCACAAGTGATCTGCCCCTAGGTGCAAAACGAGTAGCTCAGATCAAAGCTATCTTGCCCCTCGACGGGGCTCAGCAAATTACATTTCGGAACTACACACATGTAGCCCTGCGAATAATATTAGAAATCACTATGTTTCGCACCGTTTGCGCAAGATGTTCTCACGAAATTATAAAAATGAAAGTTTTCCCTCGTTTTCGTAAGCAATTATCAACAAATTAAAAGGTGATATGTTGTTTAAAAGTTATTTTCTTACAAAAGTTTACAGAAAATATATCCACTATGACAGAATAAAATGAAATCAGCAACACTTTACTACTAGCGCTATCTATGAACGTTTTCAACGTAGAATCGCCAGTAGAATTAGATGAAGAAATAACAAATGTGAGTTCCACTGAAAATTCTCCAGCATTTCTGATTATTAAACATTATTTTTCGCTGTAATGTAACAATAAAAAATGCTGTAGTATTGTTGTGTATTTCTATTCGGGTAATTGGCGATTTGCGGCAAAACCAAAATTAGTCATGCGACACCTATGATTCAGCTCATGAACTGGCAAAGTGATACAATTTGCTTTTTTTCACCCGTAAGTGAGTCGTAGCTTACAACAAAATCTTCATTATCTTCTCGGAAAAAGCTAACCACTGCCAAAATATGAATGAAACGAGTAAGAAATTTAGTTTTATTTGTAATTATTCTGAAAGTACAGCCATTTGCAACTATTTGACTCATACATTTCTTCGAAATGTAATCGGGGTATTATTGTGGTTATAAAAAATCGTTCCATAAATAAAGTTCCAACTCGAAACCGAGACCCAATCAGCACCAATGTCAAACTCCTTTATATTTTGAACTACGTAGGAGATTCAGTGAAGACTATCGGAGAGAAGGATCGGCTGTGCATGATACAAAGCTGACACTTTCCTATTAGCCGGATATATTCTTTCCTCGCGTGATCTGGAGAGTTTCATGAATTTACACCATCTCATGAAGGTTTAGCTTAACTTAGGACGAACGGGAAATGCTGTTGCGGCGGTTACGGTGCTCAACAAATTACATTTCGAAACAGCGCGCATATAGCTCTGCGAATAATATTAGAAACCACTATGTTTTACACTCTTTTCGCAAGATGTTTACTCATCATCTGATAAAATGATGATTTTCCTCCATTTTCATAAACAATTATCAAAAAATTGATCGGTAATTTGGTGTTTAAAAGTCATTTTTACCAATGTTCACAGAAAATATATGCACTATGACAGAACAGAATAAAATCAGCAACACTTTCCTTCCAGCGCTATCTGCGAGCGGTTTCAACGTAGAATCGCCAATTAGGTTTCAACAATGAGCATGTCTTTGCGTAACTCTTCTATTATATACTCTGAAAAATGTCAATTCAACACAAAAACGACAATCCTGAAGGGCGAGCCATCGGCAGATTACAAAAAACTCAAAAAGTGTTTTGTTGACACAACAGGACGAAGTTCTCCTCCATAGGCTATATCGCTAGAATAACGAATAGTGAAAATATTCGGCGATTATAATTAAGCCTATTCCGCAGGTAACAATGACCACAGTGAGACCGTGCCTAACCTGCTTCCGAAAAACGGACAACTATATGCGCATAACAGACGAAACGAATGCGGACGATGTAGAACGGATCGTGACCACCCACTTTTGGTTCTCGGTAAGTTTAAATCTGATCGTGTTTTTTTTTGCTCGAGATAATTAATACGTATTTACGATTCAGGAAAACGAGTGTTTCGACAGTGTCCTCTGCACCAGCTGCTGGGAAAAGATCGATGAATTCCACAAATTTTACAGTGAGGTCAAGCGCGCTCACCTAGAGCTGGGAGATACGATTGAAGTACAGATCAAAGTGGAGCCGTTAGAACAACCGCTTGGTGCTGTAAAGCGAGAGGGCGTGCAGGATGAGAAAAAGGAAGACCAGGTGATGGAAATAGTTGAGTTGGAAACATCGGAAGCGAAGGAACCCGAAACTTCTCCGGAGGTCAAAGATGAACTGAAATCAGAGGAACCGCTGACACAACCTGAGGCCGTGCCCGTGAAGAAGAGTAGGCGTGGTCGGAAAAGAAAAATAAATTTATCTGAGTCGGAACCGGAATCCGAATCTAAACCGGAGTCGATAGCTGAACAAGTGAAGGAGGCTTCGTCTTCAGAAGATTCCGACTGGGAACCGCCTCAAATAGACGATTCAGCAGATGAACGACCGAAAAAGAAACAGAGACGGTCGAGAATCATGAAACAGCCCAAGAGGAAGTATGCTCCTAGGAAACCCCGTAAACCGGAAGAAGAACGGTCACAGAATGCTAAAACAAAGAATGACGTCGCAAAAGAGGACGAATTTATTCGCAAATACTGCCCGATATTCTGCGATAAATGTGACTTCAACTCGGATACTTTTGGGGAATTGAAGACACACACGACGATGGTCCACAACAGTAATCCGATGGTGGTTTGTTGCGAGCACAAGTTCTACAAGCGATCGTTCCTCTACCAGCATGCTCAATACCACGAAAATCCGGACAAGTTCAAGTGTGAGCCCTGCAGTAAAACATTCCTCAGCGGATTGGCACTGAAACTGCACATGGACTATACGCATGTAGCGGACGAGGAGAAAATTTACAAGTGCGAAATCTGCCAGGCAAGTTTCGCCAAACACTATCATCTGACGTCGCACCGGATGAAGCACACGTCGATTGCCGAGAAACGGTTCTACTGCGAACCGTGCGACATTGCCTTCCGAACGAACCAATCCTATCGCACGCATCAACACTCAAAGCATGGAGCCGCGGCGAAGTATGTTTGCGATATATGCGCCAGAGGATTCCGTCAAAAGTCCGATCTGATTACACATCAGTTATCGCACAGTGCCGAAGGTTTGGAACAGCTTAAGATTCAGTGCGAACACTGCCACAAATGGATGAAGAACAAAAAGTCGATTTGGACACATCGGAGGATCTGTCAGAGCGCTGGTCCGGTCGCTTGTGACATTTGTGGCAAAATGGCACCGAACCCGGAACAGCTCAAGAGTCACAAGAAGTTTATGCATCAAGATCAACGTGTTCATCAGTGTGGCTACTGCGAAAAGGCGTTTAAACGTCCGATCGATCTGAAGGTAGGATTCCTTTTCCGCTAGAGTCGGTTGTCTTTTATCAGTTTGATTTTTTAGGAACACGAAACTATTCACACCGGAGAGGTTCTGTACACGTGCAACTTCTGCCCGAAAACGTTCAATTCCAACTCGAACCTGTACTCGCATCGGCGGAAAATGCATCCGATTGAGTACGCCGAATGGAAGTTGGCCCTGCAGTTAAAGAAACGACCTGCTCCGGTACCACCTGCGAGCAGTTCTGCCGTTACCTCTATACCGCCGGAGCTACAGCCGTTCATACCGGTTCTAATGCCGACCGATGGAACGAACTACGTTTGAGTAAACTGAAACAGAACCATTATTTCGTAAGTAGATTTCTCTGTTTTGTGCTGGTATTCGTTTAATTGTGAGACACTAATCTAGCGAACAGAGTGCTGGGTTATTTCAGTTACTATCCGAATGTCCGAAAATCCGAGCCTGTGGGAAGTCATCTGGACAACGACAGAGCCCACCACCCAGTACACGAAAAACGAGTGTGATATTTGTTTCGGAATTCTTTGAAACACACATCGTAAGGTAATCCAATTTTATTCATTGCATTGGGAACTCTTCACTGCCACTAGGAATGGTCACGTCAGGAATCATCCCGTCTCTGTTTCCATACTTTGATAACCTCTGCTCGAGCCACTCCTTTGGGTGCATTTTCTTCCGATGGGAATGCATATTGGCGCTAGAATTGAACGTTTTATCGCAGTGCGGACACCGGTAGAGTACATCGCCCGTATGGGCGGCAGCCACGTGCTCCTTCAATGTAATCGCTCGTGCATACTCCTTTCCACACAGCGTGCAGGGGAAGACCCTTGGTCCCGAATGCATCCTCGCCTTATGTCCCTTCAGCGCCATCAGATTGGGCGACACGTGACCGCACACGTCGCAGCTCAGTTCGCCTTCATTTTTATGCCTACGCACGTGAACTCGCCAATAGTCGTGATTCTTGCACCATTTCGAACAAATCGTGCACTGTTTGCGCAGTTCTTCCGCTGTGACTTCGTGGGTTTTCCGATGCGTTAGGAAGGCAGACCGCATGTAGAAACCTTTCGAACAAACATCACAGATGTACTCCATCTGTTTAACATGTCGATACTTCACGTGATTTTTTAGTATGTTAACATTGCTGAAGCATTTGCCGCAAGTTTCGCACTTGGCCGTACCATTATCAAGCGTATCGTGATCATCCAGGTGTCGTTTCAGGGCACCAGCTTTGACGAACGATTTCGGACAACGATGGCACTTGTACACCCGTTCTTCCTCCGGGGCATGACCATCCTTCTTGTGTCGATTGTACCCAAAACGATTCTTGTACGTCTTACCACAGATTTCACATTTGAACGCCTCCGGATTCAAAGCATGTTGAACATGCTGGAATAGAACCGAGCGTTTCCGGTGTCGGATACCGCAGCATGTGATGAAGCCTTCTTTACCATGCGTATCCAAGCAGTGCCGTTGAAACAGGTGAAACTGTTCGAACTCTACATTGCACTCTTCGCACGTGTAACGCGTATGCTGTCTTATAAATCTATCCTCGGCTTCACGTTCCTCCGGTGTTTTATGCAAGTATGGATACTTGGATTTCTTTTCTTGCTTAACTTTCCGCTCATCTGGAGCTCTACGTGTATACTTGCGTTTGGTACGCCTTGGTTCTTCTTTGACCTGGGGCTCGTACTCGGAATCGTCGTCTAGCTCAGAAAAGTCCGTGTTCGAATTGGTCGGTTCATCAACGCGAATTTCAACCAACGGTTCCGCTTTGATATCTGACTCTGGCAAACTATCATCAAGGTTTTTTTCTTTTGCCTGATCATTGTCCTGCTCCTCCTCTTCCTCCTTTTTTACAAAAACTGGCAGCGGAACGGGGCCCCTCCGATTGCAATGTAGTTTCTCCACCTCCAGATAAAACTCGTGAAATTCGGACACCTTTTCCCAGCACACCTTACAGATAATGTCGTTCCGGAATTCATCCTCCTGTGAATCATATTATTTAATAATTGTATGCCATTCCGTTATTTAAAAAAACAACTTACTTGAAACCAAAAATGCCGACAGAGAACTTCACTAATATTCGGTTTCTGGTCCTCACTGACGGCGACTATGGGGTAGAAGTTTAGCGGTTTTCTTGTGCAGGTCAAACAGCTTTCCCCGGCTTCACTTGAACGACTTTCCATATTAAACAGCCAATAATGTGAATAACGATTTATTTGCACTGCTTGGAGACGATCGGATTTTATGACACCTCGCTCTTTGTGAAAGTACAGTTGCGGGTGTGAAAATGAAGCTTTGCATGTGTCATCATCATGCTCGCACGCGGAAAATATGGCTGTTTCTGAAGGGTTTTTTTTACCGGGCAGTGCACGGTGGGCTTACAGTTTTTTTTAAGCAACTAAAATTGACTATATTATCATTACAGTTGAAAACTGGAAAATTCAAACACCGACAAGGGGCCGTACACAAATGACGTAGCTTTTTTTCGGCAAATTTTTGACCCCTCCCTCCCCCCTCGTAGCATTTTGTCACAAAATTCTAACCTCCCCCTCGTAAATAACGTATAATATTTACCTACCTCCTCCCCCTCGTCCCATGCAAAGTGCCCGGGTGATGAAAAAAAATTACATATCTCGACAAACATATGATTACGGCTTAAAAGCCAACTGTCAAAATTCTCTTTGAAAGGAAATTTCGGACAAACCGTTACTGGCTAAACACAGTTCATAGCAGTTAATGAGAAAGAAAACTTTTCTCTTTTGTTTGCTACCAACATCTGTGATCGTCGAGTAACGGTTTGCCCGGAATTTCCTTTCAAAGAGAATTTTGACAGTTGGCTTTTAAGCCGTAATCATATGTTTGTCGAGATGTTTTTCAATTATTTTAAACACATCTCCTTTCAGAATGTTTGACGACTTTTATCAACATTTTCATTATAACAGCAAATTGCCTGCAAAATAAGCCCATTTCATGATAAATATAGTGTTGACAGTTTTGTTTTGAATTTTATATGTCAAGGAGAGCATGAAGCCAAGTTCTCTCAGTTCACAATCGTGCAGCTGCCAATGATTCTAAGAACCATACGTTCATCTGAATTACTAAATTTTGTTTGATTGAATCCGAACTGAAAATTTAATTCAGCTTCCAAATTATGTCTACTAGTTAGCAACATTAGCTAACTAATGTAGCAAGTTAAATCCGCATACAATTTTTTTTTGTATTTTGCGAACCTGTAATTCCGCGAATCGTAAAATTTACCTCATGAAAAACCGCATGTTTGAATTTAAATTCATTTCTCTTGGAAATGGAGGATCATTAAATTGTTTTCTCTAAACGATGGGGTTTAAACTTAATGCTACGTCGCACAACTTCTGATCCTACCCTCCCCCTCGTCAAACTTCGTCACAAATTTGGTATACACTCCCTACCCCCCAAAATGCTACGTCATTTATGCATGGCCCCGCATATTTTTTCTCTTGTTCAGTGCTAATCCATAACGTTGGAAGTAGTACGCATTATAGCGCATCATTGTACTAATATGCATTACTTCCAACCAAGGATGCCATTATGCCAGATTTATCTGGCACAACCAGAGGTTTTGGCAGCTTCCAGACAAAAAGACAAATCTCTCATTCTGCCAGATTTTTTAAGTTTTGGAAGCGGCTACATACACATTTTGGAAATTTGGGTAAAAATGTCCCAAATTTTACAAAAATCGATTGATGCACATTCTACGAAAACTAAAATATATGCCAAATTTCGATGACTATGAGGTCGGTGTCAAGTGCCACATTTTGCCAGATATTTTTAATTGAACTCCCAGATTTTCCTTGAAAAATAGTGGCAACCCTGCTTCCAACATGATGCCATTATTTAGAACAAGAGGAAATACGATTGTCGCTTGCTTGATTTTCCAATTCTTTAATCGAATTAAAATTGACAATGGATCGACCTGTTTAGTACAATGGTGGTTGCTACCCAAAGAAGTAAATCAGTTATTGAATATCTTATAAAGTAAAATCATTATCACGTTAAAGTTTGTAATCATTCATATTTTCGATATTTGAGAAAAGAGTCTGCTTAAGTCTACGAGGGGGCTCGAAAACGGTGAAATTTTGGCTACGTGGTTTATGAATGACCCTTCATCAGTCTATCTTCTCATCTCGCGCAGCACAGAAGTTCACCTCTGGGAAACAGGCAATTTGACCTTGACTTTATACTTATCCCCCCGAACAATATCGTAACGTTGCCTCCAGTTGCGCAGTGAGGTGATTCAGCTCTCGGAAATAACCGTACTCTTATTACGGAATAACATCAATTACTTTTAGAAAAGCTGGTGTTAGACCTACAGTTCAGGAGGTGGAACGTCTGGAAAAAGTTAAAATGAAACTTATTCCTACATACAGCTACACTACGTAAACAACTGTGTTTTATACCCTTTAGAAGACTGACTCAGGTTGAAAACTTCATTCTGAAGATCAACGTGCCACACGAGGTCGAATACAATGACATCACAACCAAGAACCCAGTGCATACGGAGGATAAGGTGGACGTTCATATATACGACCCAGCACCTAAAACTAGACCAGAATACGTCAAACGAATTATGTCAAAATACGGACAAGTGGAATCCGTCACAAAAGACGCTTGTAGAAACGTTTGTGCCGGTATTCCCAACGACGTTGATGTAGTGAGAATGCAGTTGATTGCCCATTTCAACTTATTTGATAATCGAATGCAAATTACAAAAGGAAAAAGATAGCTTTACTTAAAAGCAAACAGCGCTGGTCATATACCTAGAGCGGATCCCTACATGCCTTGACACTCAAGATGTACTGGACAACGCAGCTAATGCCTCACCGCTGAGAAAAAATGTTTTAACACAGCAGTAAACTGCGTCATCAAGACCCGACCCGACGGTCAAACAGTAAATCTCGTGTACTTTTTCAAATGGATGTATCTAATAACGAGAGACTCTCAGCGACGCCGTAATAATCGGAAGAGAAAGCAAACGAAGACATTAGGGCCCCTTACACGAGGCGCTAGTAATGTCATTACTGAGCAGTAGTGTCAAATAATGATTTTTTTATTTTTCATCTTGTAAGTTTATAAAAGATTCACGATCGAAATCGCTTTCTGGAATCCGAACTTCCACTGCGATAGCGAAACTTTCAGCGTGGTTTGCCAGTTTGTTGAGAATAACACTTTCCAGAAGTTTACCAACAATATCTAACAGGCATATAGGCCTACACGATGTCCAGCAATGTCCTGGTGGCTTCCCTGATTGCGGCAGTAGCACCAGATTCTGAATCTTCCATCTATCCAGGAAGTAGCCTTCGTCCAGGCATTTCTACCGTCCGGATCGGGAGCTTTCTTCGCTTTCACGCTTTTTAACAACGGTAAGGAGCTCGTCGTTGAAAACCCGATTTTCACTAACATGCAAACCAACGACACGACGTGACACTACTGCTTCAAAAGTGTATCGAAAATATGACTACCCCCCAGTGATTCGGGTAACTGGTACTGTCAAATTTGATAGTTGGTAATAAAAGGCATGAAACTTGCAGCACTGATTAATCTTATGTTATTTTCTTTAAAATTCGTTATTTCTCTATAGTTACCATTGAACCCCTTGGTTACCTGCGCGTTGAATAAACAGCAAGTTGGTTCCAGTGCCTTTCTTTTATTTTAGAATTCTCGGAAATTTTGGACGGGTACGATAATACAGTTGAGCTTGTTAATTAACTAGGCGTTTTATCATAACTTATGCGTTGTGCTACTTTTTGACTTTTTCCACTGGATCAACAAAATGTTCGACGAAAATATGCGACACTCGAGTTCGATTACCAGTTTTCCTAATTAATTTTTTTTAAAGGACATTACTTCCTTACCGAGACGAAGTGCACGCCAATGGAAATCCGCAGAGTTTGTGCTTTATGGAAAACATTTTTTCCGGACAGGACAACTTAATGAACACGTCCGGATACATCCTGGTACATGATTCTTCTGTTGCATCATCTGTGGCACAGCGCTGTTCAATAGCAACATTCTAGCGAATCGTTGGTTCACACACACCGGTGAGAGACCGTTTCAATGACCTGTGTGCCACAATACATTTCAAAAATCTCTAATCTTAAACACGTTCGTTTACAGGAATAAACTGGTGTACAAGCACACATTGTGGGAGTAAAGATTTTATGTACAAGTCAAATCTAAAAGTACACGTCAGCCTTCAAACGGGTGATCAACCGTCCATGCGCATCGTTCGGAAAAACCTTTTCCTAAAGGGTCAAGCTTGAAAAAGCACACACATTTATATACCGGATCTACCGTAGAAGTTAATCTTGTACTTGTACACATTCGCTTTCATATGGATAAGATAACGTTAAAGGGCACTGTGTGTGGTAAAGATTTTGGACTGAAGAATGCATTAACAGTTTACACATGCCGTCGTATGGGCGAACGATCACGCATGTGCACCGTGTGGCACAGAGTTCACTGCACATGCTTTCTGGAAGAAGCGCGAACGACACAATAATAGAGTAGTTATTTCGGAAATATGGAACCGAAGACGTCGCTTCTGAATAATTATATTGATGGTAAAAACGAAGAGTATGTGGACCGCCAATTTATTGAAGCAGCGTCATCCCATTTTGAATAGTTCAAAAGTTGACAGTATCGCTTTGCTCAATACAGACAGTAACACCAACGACTATGGGCATTTCAGTAGTATCGTCACGGAAAACATTAGTTATATGTGGTAACAGAAACAATTATTGTACGCTGACACTGTTCGGTAATCTACAACTTTAGGACAATCAACGGCTATTGAATGGTTTGAAAGATCAGGTGCGCCAGAAAGAATCGATTCAAGGAACAATTATACGTAGAGTTACCAAAAGAACTGAGAGCAAATTAAGGACAGTCCAGTTAAATCCATCCGGAATTAGAATCGGATTTTGTTTTATGATTGTGAAATACAAAATAAAAACAAGGAAACTAAACCTATTGTGAATCATAAAATATATTTTTATAAAATAATCCCAAAATTTTTCTTGTTTGCTTTTGATGTCATGCTTTTTTGCTCGATCAAATGTACCTGCGCTATTACTATGATAGTTATACGACTTTTCTAATCAATCTGGTGAAAACTCGATTCAGAGTAAACTGTACTTTGCTTTATGCGGACCTCTCGTACCTATTTCTTTCTATTATGTTTAATACATACATGATGATTCGTAAGACGGGCTTCAAGCTGGAACGCCAGTAAAATGTGGTGCAGTCGCATCAATACACTAATTATCGTCGAAAAAATCCGCCCAGTACTAGTGAAGACTCTGGTATAACGTACTTAAATGAGTTAAATTTCCACCTGTGCCGATATCATGGTATTGATCGAACTTGTTCTCTGGCCGTCGCATTACTATGTATCATCTTCGGAAGTACTGGCTATCTGTGTGTACGATCGGTTTAATTTTCGGAACCTGGAAGTCTCATTAAATGTATTTATTTAAAATGGAGGACTGGATTCCACCACAAAAAAGACACTATTCGGGAAAAGAATCTCACCAAAATTGGTGATCCGAATACCAAAATATCAGCGCTATCGGTCATTCGGTATTTGACGTATTCAATGCGGGTTTTGACTACATAAACAAATTTTTCGACAGCAACTGATACGAGCACCGTGACGAGTCTCCTGGGTGGTGCGCTGCGCATACTGACGATTTTTGCACATTAACCGAGGATAGTTTAATTTCGCTGTTTCCTTTGGACAGCTCTTAAATGGCAGTTGATTCCGTATTAAATTTTACGATATTGAATGCGAACAAGCGCGACTCCAATTGAACGAATCGACACTCATTTTGAATATAGCTTTATAGCATCTGTGAAAATAAAAACGTTTATATTAAATTGGTTTTTCTGGTAAAATATTCGAAATTTGTTACCAAGGAATACACAGTTTTCAGATTTTCGTTGAGACTGGTTATTTTCACATTTGTAAATAATTTTAACGTTGCTATGGACAGCAACCGATAAATAGTGATTAAATAAACAAAGAAGTGTTGCTGGAGAACTTTCATTTTGGTCCACATCGAGGGGCAACCCAATGTACTGGTAACTGGCAATAAATAACTCGGACAGTTTTTCTTCGACATTTTTCATGAAGTTTCTGGTCGTGTCGTTGTGCAAACCGTCTGCATCGGCATACGGCGTAGACGGCCATGCGGTTGGATCGTGCTTCGGGGAGAAACCCTCAGCGATCATCTTCAGTTTGTCGCACATCTCAGCTGGCGTCGTTTGACCTTCAATCACGGACTAACAGACATAACACTATGAGGGAATTCCCTCAAAAAACATCGATCCGGCAATTTTCCCAGAACACTAGCTCCACCTTTTATTCACAGTCCCAAACACTCATTTACTGGTGAGTTACCCCTCAGCTTTTGGAACAATTTTTCACTAGTGGTCTATCCCCCATATGCTTGTTCATATGTCAATGGCGCCATAATTTCAAATGTGGCCACAGTCCCAACAACAAATATAATTAAAATGATCGTTAAAGCGGGCGAAGCTTTGTTTTTGAGTGTTATGTCTGTTAGTCTGTGCTTTAATCTTGGCCAACACGACACGGTAAGCGTTGGCCCAGAAGTTAGCGTCTAGTTCCCAGAACAGTTCCTTGTAGCAGGTGGACTTGTTCAGTACTATCTCACGTTTAAAAGCGAACCTGGCCGTCCGGAATGTCCCCTTACACTCTTCTTTAACTGCTTTAGATCTTGCTCTGTGAAGGTGTCTTTTGACTTTTACAGTCGTGATTCGCCGGTTGGACACTTTTTAACTGGACCGCTTTTTAGTTGGACCTCCGCTAGTTAGACCATTGTCTAACTAAAAAGCATCTGAGCGCCAAAATCTCAAATTTACTTTGACAATCAATCTGACAATATTTAGAGATGTGAACAGATGCATTTACACTGCCAGCATCTCCTTTGGAATTTTTTTGACATTTGTCAGTCGGTCCAACTAGCGAATCAAATTCGTTTGTTGGACAAAGCTGTGACCCAACCAACGAAGCACGACTGTAACAGGCAGCAAGCCTTTCGTTCCACCAATACTCTGAGCGCAATTTCCTTGTAAGTATGCTTTTTTTTAATAGTAACTTGTAGTGTGTTGACACTGTATGGGACGTGCCTAACTACCAAAAACACCCCTAACTCTTCTGCCCTTATCTCCCGCGGAACTACATCAAAGTATTATTTCATTGTGCTTTCATCGCCCTCTTTCGCTCATGTGTTTTCCGCAGTTAACTCAAAGCCTCGTTTGATCAATGAAATGACTTGCCATTTGAGTCATTTAGAGTCCGACTTTCCACTTGTCTCCCATAATTCTCCTTATCTATTATGCCGTTTAGATCCTTTGCGCACTCTAATCATTTAGCCTTGAACTCCACTAGGATATTCCGCAGCGAAAAGTCATGAGCCATTTAGCTCTCGTCTCAATCAGCCACTTAGCTCCTGATCCCATGAGTCATGTAAATCTGGTTTCCGTGAGCTAAATAGCTCTCAACTTTGTCGTGATCTACTTGGCTAGTCCCTGACGGTGAACTCACCTTATTCCGACCCGACGAAGAGTACCCCGGCGATGGAATTTCTTCCAAAACCGATAACCGGTTCCTTGAGCCACCTAGTTTTCAGCTTTATCGAGATCTGCTAGGTTACTTCCCAGTAATGAAACCACCCTACTTCGACTGAGTTGCCCGCTGCTGGAATTTCTCTCGGTACTGATGACGTGAACCAAGTAGCTCCTAGATTTGTCACGATATACTCGCACAGTCCCCGGCGATGAATCTACGATCCGCGACGATCTCTGACTGTGAACTCCCCGATGATGGATTTCTCCCGATACCGATGCTCATTTCGAGAGCCATTTAGCTACCCACTTCGTTGCGATCTACTCGATATAGTCCCCTGCGGTGGATCTAACGTACTCATGAGTTCACGAGTAGGGTGTCGAGACCGGATGAAGCGTGATATCCGGTACACCGGCGTCTGGACGATCCACCACCGGAGCTATGACGCGAACTACTTGTGTTAGTCTCCGGCGGTATATCCAACTTACTCCACGGCGACCGATAAGGTACAGTTATTCGAACTGTCAGCTCTGTTCACTAGTTCGTTGACGATCTCTTCCCCCTTATCCTCTTCAGGTCCATTAGTATCTGCGCAACTACTCTACTAACGGTATTCCACGACCTTTCTTCTTTACACATCTCTCGTACGACATTATCTGCGCTTAGTCAGGAACTCGATTCGCTCTTCCTCAAATCTGGAGCAGCCAGAGACCACATACTCCGGCATTTCCTCCACACCCTTGCACTCCGGGCTGTAGGGTGAAGGTGTGTGACCGAACCGATGCTGATATTTCTTGAAGCAGCCGTGACCAGATAGGAACTGCGTTGGATAAATGTCTATCTCTCCGTGCTTTCTGTTCGCCCACAAAGACAAATTTGGGATTACCCAATCCAATCCTGTTGCCACTTGCCCATCGATTCAGCTTCGTCAACCTCTTGGACTCCAACCGATTTGCCGTCCATGTCAGATATATTGAAGATTTTAATTTAAAGACAGCAATTAATGTCGGCAAGGTCGTGTTCGATGGAAGTCGCTTTCATCAAGAAAGGCAAACATTTTAACTGATTTGGTAGCCCCGTGAAGAACCATGGGTATGATCCGAAACAATACCAACTGTCCACAGTGATGCTGAAAATTGTTTTTGATGGATGTGTTAGTGCATTGATTCTGGTTCTCTGCCGAGAAAGTGACGTATGCAATATTGGATGGTGACGAAATTCGAACCGATTCCGTTACAATTAAAAATTGAATAAACAAAAATGTGTGTAAATCGGTCTTTTAAAAAAAAAATTAAAATTTTATTAAAAAGTCACGTCTCACTGACAACAGTCTGTTGCGTTTTCATGAGGTTTCTCTTGACCAATATTTTTTATTAGACGGAGCTCTGACGTGTTGGGAGGATTCATGTCCTTGGGCACCACCTGGACGTTATTTGCGGTACACCACTCCACAAACTTTTTTCCGTAATGGCAGTATTGGCCAAAATAGAACGAAACAATTGTTTTGTTTGAGGAAAGGAAAGAAACGTTTTCCCACGCACTACTGCGCATAATTTACCTCGCTGGTGATTTCTGCTGCGATGTAAATGTCGCTCTTCAAACAATGGGAACAGATGACTTGCACTCCTTCCCTCTTTCATGTTTAATATTCCTGTCCAGGAAGCTGTTTAAAGTCTGCCTTGACGTAGGGGTCGTCATCTTTTGTCACGAAGTCAAACTTCGTCGGCTTCCGTGATTGTTCTCTGGCCGACTTGTAAGTCGACAGTCCGGCTCGTGCTCGACACTCCCACGTTGTTTGCGACATGTCAGACGGAGAGGTTTCGGTTTGGCTTGAAATAGCTGGTTACTCTTTTTGTCACTTTTACGGCTTCCGATTTTCGATTTACCCCAAGCCCGTCTTCCTCGTTGTCGACAAATGTTTTCCGAGGAAATTTTATTACGTTGGTGATAATTGATTTGGCCACATTCAACAATTTCGCCACCTTGGCGTGCGAGTTGCTCGGACTTTAGATTTTAGCTGGACGGATGAGCGACGAACTAAATTCAGGGATTGGTCTATTCATTACGCGACACTGTGGTTGAACAAAGTTATCGAATTGATTTCGAATCTGGAGCAGAACTTGATTGTGTGGGATTTGTCGATGCGGTGCCTCTAGCACAATGGAATCAGATATACGTTCCATATCATCTACGGGTGGCGATTTAGTTGTTATTAGATTTAGGAACGGCTCCTCTTGAAATACCCGGAAGTCGAGAAGAAGCACGTCGATTGGTGTAGTAGTTGGAGCTGCTCTTGTAACTTTTGTAGTTGTCGGAAAGTTGGTTGACCATCTTGCTCGTATTTTTGCTGGAGCTTCCTGTAAGCAGTGTTTTCTGGAGGGATTCTTGCGGGACATCACGCTTGACTAGTGGTTTGCACAAGAATACAAATTGTGTCTCCGTTTTTTGGAGTTAGCTTAGCGCTGTCACTGAGTTGGTGTCGGATTCTGACGAAGTCGAAACGCAAATTCCATAACTAATTTAGATCTCTAATCTCGCCATCGATTCCTCTAATTGCCCCCTCTTCCGAATCCGTGATTTGAAAAACTGAAGCCAGATTCTGTACTCCTACTGCAAAATTATCTTGTCTTTTGACAACCGGTTTTATTGCCACTTGATCCTCTATTCATTGCGATGTTCGCTTCGCTCGAGGTGACATTCAACAAATAGGCTGTCATCTACCATGCTTTTTACAAACAGCAAATTTCGATGAACACATAAAATTATATTACAGATGTCATCAAAGCACCAGCCACGACAACGACAAAAAGTTACCGCTGATGGAACCGATGAGCCATCTTTTCCGCCCACTGTTCCGGATGAGCAACCTTCTTGTGAGTGTACATGTTGGAGCTAGAGTTGCACGTGCGAGGACAGTATTCGCACTTGTACAGCAATTCCCCGGTGTGACCGGCTTCATGTTCCTGCAACGAGAAATACGATTATCGTCACACCAGCACCACAACCACCTTACTCTTTAACCTTAAGCCGAAGCAACCGCTTGAACGGTTTCGCACAGAATGAACACGAGTAGGCTGGAGTACCCGAGTGGACGAACTTTTTGTGACCCTGCAGCGCGTATATGTTGGAGCACTCTCTTCCGCAAAGTTCGCAACTGACTGGATTGGAATTGCAACGCTTTCGGTGACTTCGAAGACTGCGGACATTCTTTAGCCACAGTTTGCAGTGTTCACACTGTGCCTTCATAGCCGCACGACCCTCCTGCGTGTGCTGTTGCCGATGAAATTCAAGGGCTGATTTCAAGGGAAAACCCTTAGCACAAATATCGCACACCCAGCTGGCGCTCAACCCGTGTACCGTTTGCTCGTGTGATTTGAGCAATAAATTGGTCCCGAAGCTGAAATCAGAATGAACTGAATACCTTAAACCATAACGTAAACAGAAAATACCTACTGCCGATCGCATTCCTTACAAGCAAACTTTTTTTCCTCCAGTGCCAAATGGTACTCCATGTGCTGCTTCAACAGGTAATCTTTCCAGAACCGATTCCCACACACGTCACAACTGAACGGCTTTTCCGAGTCCGGAGTATGCTTCCACATCATGTGATTGGCCAGCCCAAAGCTGTTGAGGAAGGTCTTAGCACAAATCTCACACTTGAAGTGTTCAGGATTCTCGTGCACACAAACGTGCTCGTACAGGCGGCTTTTCTTGCCGAACTTACGCAGACAGCAACTCGCATATCCCCGTTCGTCGTGAGCATTTTTGTAGTGCAGTTCCAGTTTGCTAAACGTGTCCGCAGAGAAATCACAATGCTCGCAGTTTAACGCACAATATTTTCGAATCAGTTCGTCCTCTTTGGCCAACTCTTCGGGAGTTTTGCGGCGAAAAGGTTTAGCAAGTTCGCCTGATTTTCGGATGGAATTTTCGTTCGGTTCACTGTCTACGACTCCGGGTTCGAGTTTTAATAATTCTGACCCGTCAGTTGTATCGGTTGGTTCACTCGGTTTGAGCTGCTGCTGCAAATGGTATGCGGGTTCTGCAGATGTTGGAGGGAAGGTTTCCGGTATCATCTGTTCCGGGTGGTGGGTTGCCACATGATTCTCAAGCCGTTTAGTATTTGTAAAACTGAAAAGAAATTGTAACTGAATCCATCATAGTACCAGGGCAAAGGATACTCACTACTTATTGCATTTTTCACATACGATATTTCTCGGTTCAACGGTGGCGTGCCAGTTCAAGTGACTCGTCAGCAGTATTTCCGCCGCGAACGCTTTGCAGCACTGGCTGCACCGAAACCGTTTATTTTCCTCCGGCGTATGGTGAAGCATATTGTGCATGATGAGCCCGTCTGCGTTCTTAAAACAACGATCGCACTCTTTACAATGGAATTTGTAAATATTCTTGTGCCGAAGCAGATGCTCGTACAGGTTGACCTGTTTCTGGTACTGTCGATTGCAACAGATGACCGTTGCCAGTGTATCGTGAATTTTTCGACAGTGCTTCTCCAGTGATGTGAATGTGATGTAAACTTCGTCACACTGCCCACAGGGTAGTTTATCCAGATGTTTCCGAATCAAAGCATCCTTGTCGGCTGAAGTCCGCGCTGGTTTTTTCTGAATCCGCCGACGACGTGGGGTATTTCGTGCGATAGGCCGTCTTCTGGCAGCAATCGGTTTAGATGATTCTTCGTCAGATTCTTCCTCCGTGCTGTCCACCTCATTACTGAATGAACTATCTTCATTAGATGGATCTGAATCAGTTGCCTCGTTGTCGAATTCAACTTTTGGTTGACTTATTTCATCGATTACAGTTTCAACCGCCGATTGCTCCTGATCACCGACCTCTAGTTTTACCAGTACTGGTACAGGGAACTGGTCCCCCTCTTTATTTTCTACCTCTCCGTCTTCCAGTGATTGTTTCCGCTTACGACCCCTTCTAACTTTGGGCGTTTGGGATTGCGGATCATTTTCACTCCTCCCGTTGGTTTCCACTTTCACCTGTACCTGCCGTAGAACGTCGCTGTGGTGTAGATCGGCAACCTCGCAGTAAAACTTGTGGAACGCATCAATCTTTTCCCAGCAGCTAGTGCACAGGACGGAAACCTCAAAGTCACTTCTCTGAAACGGCAAAGACGGTGTGTGATTTTAATTCACCCCTTGTATGTCCATTGCGGTCGTGGAAGGTAGGTACTTACCTCGAACCAGAAATGCCTCGCCAGAATCTGGTCCACACATTCGGTGTTGGAATCGTCGCAGATTCGCAGGAAATTATCCGTTCTTCGCATGCACGTGAAACAGCCCGACAGGGAGTCGGTCATTGTACCCGCTGGGATTATGAACTGGGACGGCGAATGCGAAATAAGGAAAATAATAATGCTCGAAATTCGGACCGTAAATAAAAATAACTTGAATGTCAGACTAGATGAAAGTTTGACACGATGGCAAATAGGGTAAAGCGGGCATAAATGTGTACTATCTATAAATTTGTTATAGACAATTCATGTTAGCTAACGGACACGGGTGGCGCAGTGGTTCAGATTTGATTCACTGATATTTTTCTACTGCAACGTCTACAGTATATAGCGTAAATAAAATAAGGTGGATGTTTGTGTGTTTTTCATATATACGCTAAATCCCAGTTAAGTTTAGCCGGAAATGAACCGAAATTCTGGTTAATCCTAATTAGATTCCGGTTCCAGCAACACAACCGATTCTAACTAGAATCGGTTGTGTCACTGGAGCCGGAATACGAACTAGAACCACAGGGAACAGACATCCATGATCGAACAAAAATATTTAAAAAACGTGTGTAAACATTTCAATTAATATACGATAAACACCAGCGCCGCCACACCAACCTATCCCAAGTATCCGTCAAATCCATTACGGATACGGGTCGAAATCCTGAATGGATTCAGTATGGAATCTTGGAAAATTTCAAAATCGAATTTGCATTTTCGATGCCAAATGACTTTAAAATGCATGAAACGTCGAGATTTTATGGAATCTCGAGAAAAAAATTTTTTAACGAAAGTTCTTTTTTGGACTTTTTTTGTTCAAAAGGGGGACAATTTCAAAATCGAGCTGGTATTATTGATGCCAAATGACTTCAAAATGCATAAAGCGTCAAAATTTGATGCTATCTCGAAAAAATTTTTTTTACGAAAATTGATTTTTTTGACGATTTTTGTTCAAAGGGGGAAGTAAAGGAAAATTTCAAAATCGAATTTGCATTTTCGATGCCAAATGACTTAAAAATGCATGAAACGTGGAATGGAATCTCGAGAAAAAAATTTTTTAATGAAAGTTCTTTTTTGGACTTTTTTTGTTCAAAAGGGGGAAAATTTCAAAATCGAGCTGGTATTATTGATGCCAAATGACTTCAAAATGCATAAAGCGTCAAAATTTAATGTTATCTCGAAAAAAATTTTTTGACGAAAATTGACTTTTTTGACGATTTTTGTTCAAAGGGGGGAGTAAAGGAAAATTTTAATATCAAATTTGCATTTTCGATGCCAAATGACTTAAAAATGCATGAAACGTCGAGATTTTATGGAATCTCGAGAAAAAAATTTTTAACGAAAGTTCTTTTTGGACTTTTTTTGTTCAAAAGGGGGAAAATTTCAAAATCGAGCTGGTATTATCGATGCCAAATGACTTCAAAATGCATAAAGCGTCAAAATTTGATGTTATCTCGAAAAAAAATTTTTGACGAAAATTGACTTTTTTTGACGATTTTTGTTCAAAGGGGGGAGTAAAGGAAAATTTTAAAATCAAATTTGCATTTTCGATGCCAAATGACTTAAAAATGCATGAAACGTCGAGATTTTATGGAATCTCGAGAAAAAAAATTTTTCAACGAAAGTTCTTTTTTGGACTTTTTTTGTTCAAAAGGGGGAAAATTTCAAAATCGAGCTGGTATTATCGATGCCAAATGACTTCAAAATGCATAAAGCGTCAAAATTTGATGTTATCTCGAAAAAAAATTTTTGACGAAAATTGACTTTTTTTGACGATTTTTGTTCAAAGGGGGGAGTAAAGGAAAATTTCAAAATCGAATTTGCATTTTCGATGCCAAATGACTTAAAAATGCATGAAACGTCGAGATTTTATGGAATCTCGAGAAAATTTTTTGTTAACGAAAGTTCTTTTTTGGACTTTTTTTGTTCAAAAGGGGGGAAATTTCAAAATCGAGCTGGTATTATTGATGCCAAATGACTTCAAAATGCATAAAGCGTCAAAATTTGATGCTATCTCGAAAAAAATTTTTTGACGAAAATTGACTTTTTTGACGATTTTTGTTCAAAGGGGGGAGTAAAGGAAAATTTCAAAATCGAATTTGCATTTTCGATGCCAAATGACTTAAAAATGCATGAAACGTCGAGATTTTATGGAATCTCGAGAAAAAAATTTTTTAACGAAAGTTCATTTTTGGACTTTTTTTGTTCAAAAGGGGGAAAATTTCAAAATCGAGCTGGTATTATTGATGCCAAATGACTTCAAAATGCATAAAGCGTCAAAATTTGATGTTATCTCGAAAAAAAATTTTTGACGAGAATTGACTTTTTTTGACGATTTTTGTTCAAAGGGGGGAGTAAAGGAAAATTTCAAAATCGAATTTGCATTTTCGATGCCAAATGACTTAAAAATGCATGAAATGTCGAGATTTTATGGAATGTCGAGAAAAAAAAAATTAACGAAAGTTCTTTTTTGGACTTTTTTTGTTCAAAAGGGGGAAAATTTCAAAATCGAGCTGGTATTATTGATGCCAAATGACTTCAAAATGCATAAAGCGTCAAAATTTGATGTTATCTCGAGAATTTTTTTTGACGAAAATTGACTTTTGTTGACGATTTTTGTTCAAAGAGTAAAGGAAAATTTCAAAATCGAATTTGCATTTTCGATGCCAAATGACTTAAAAATGCATGAAACGTCGAGATTTTATGGAATCTCGAGAAAAAATTTTTTTAACGAAAGTTCTTTTTTGGACTTTTTTTGTTCAAAAGGGGGAAAATTTCAAAATCGAGCTGGTATTATCGATGCCAAATGACTTCAAAATGCATAAAGCGTCAAAATTTGATGTTATCTCGAAAAAAATTTTTTTTACGAAAATTGACATTTTTTCAAAATCGAATTTGCATTTTCGATGCCAAATGACTTAAAAATGCATGAAACGTCGTGATTTTATGGAATCTCGAGAAAAATTTTTTTTAACGAAAGTTCTTTTTGGACTTTTTTTGTTTAAAAGGGGGAAAATTTCAAAATCGAGCTGGTATTATTGATGCCAAATGACTTCAAAATGCATAAAGCGTCAAAATTTGATGTTATCTCGAAAAAAATTTTTTTTACGAAAATTGACATTTTTTGACAATTTTTGTTCAAAGGGGGGAGTAACGGAAAATTTTAAAATCAAATTTGCATTTTCGATGCCAAATGACTTAAAAATGCATGAAACGTCGTGATTTTATGGAATCTCGAGAAAAAAAATTTTTAACGAAAGTTCTTTTTGGACTTTTTTTTGTTCAAAAGGGGGAAAATTTCAAAATCGAGCTGGTATTATTGATGCCAAATGACTTCAAAATGCATAAAGCGTCAAAATTTGATGTTATCTCGAAAAAAAATTTTTGACGAAAATTTACTTTTTTGACGATTTTTGTTCAAAGGGGGGAGTAAAGGAAAATTTCAAAATCGAATTTGCATTTTCGATGCCAAATGACGTAAAAATGCATGAAACGTCGAGATTTTATGAAATCTCGAGAACAAATTTTTTTAACGAAAGTTCTTTTTTGGACTTTTTTTGTTCAAAAGGGGAAAATTTCAAAATCGAGCTGGTATTATTGATGCCAAACGACTTCAAAATGCATAAAGCGTCAAAATTTGATGTTATCTCGAAAAAATTTTTTTGACGAAAATTGACTTTTTTTGATGATTTTTGTTCAAAGGAGTAAAGGAAAAGGAGTAAAGGAAAATTTTAAAATCAAATTTGCATTTTCGATGCCAAATGACTTAAAAATGCATGAAATGTCGAGATTTTATGGAATCTCGAGAAAAAAAATTTAACGAAAGTTCTTTTTTGGACTTTTTTTGTTCAAAAGGGGGAAAATTTCAAAATCGAGCTGGTATTATTGATGCCAAATGACTTCAAAATCCATAAAGCGTCAAAATTTGATGTTACTTCGAAAAATTTTTTTTGACGAAAATTGACTTTTTTGACGATTTTTGTTCAAAGGGGGGAGTAAAGGAAAATTTTAAAATCAAATTTGCATTTTCGATGCCAAATGACTTAAAAATGCATGAAACGTCGTGATTTTATGGAATCTCGAGAAATTTTTTTTTAACGAAAGTTCTTTTTGGACTTTTTTTGTTCAAAAGGGGGAAAATTTCAAAATCGAGCTGGTATTATTGATGCCAAATGACTTCAAAATGCATACAGCGTCAAAATTTGATGTTATCTCGAGAAATTTTTTTGACGAAAATTGACTTTTGTTGACGATTTTTGTTCAGAGTAAGGAAAATTTCAAAATCGAATTTGCATTTTCGATGCCAAATGACTTAAAAATGCATGAAACTTCGAGATTTTATGGAATCTCGAGAAAAAAAATTTTTAACGAAAGTTCTTTTTTGGACTTTTTTTGTTCAAAAGGGGGAAAATTTCAAAATCGAGCTGGTATTATCGATGCCAAATGACTTCAAAATGCATAAAGCGTCAAAATTTGATGTTATCTCGAAAAAATTTTTTTTTACGAAAATTGACATTTTTTGACGATTTTTGTTCAAAGGGGGAGTAAAGGAAAATTTCAAAATCGAATTTGCATTTTCGATGCCAAATGACTTAAAAATGCATGAAACGTCGTGATTTTATGGAATCTCGAGAAAAAATTTTTTTAACGAAAGTTCTTTTTGGACTTTTTTTGTTCAAAAGGGGGAAAATTTCAAAATCGAGCTGGTATTATTGATGCCAAATGACTTCAAAATGCATAAAGCGTCAAAATTTGATGTTATCTCGAAAAAAAAAAATTTGACGAAAATTGACATTTTTTGACGATTTTTGTTCAAAGGGGGGAGTAAAGGAAAATTTTAAAATCAAATTTGCATTTTCGATGCCAAATGACTTAAAAATGCATGAAACGTCGAGATTTTATGGAATCTCGAGAAAAAAATTTTTTAACGAAAATTCATTTTTGGACTTTTTTTGTTCAAAAGGGGGAAATTTCAAAATCGAGCTGGTATTTTTGATGCCAAATGACTTTAAAATGCATAAATCGTCAAAATTTGATGCAATCTCGAAAAAAAACTTTTTTTGTTATTGCTTCTTAAGAACGAATCAAGTATGCTGATACCTATTTTTGCGCGATCCAATCACTGTAAGCCGCGTTACAATAGTGGGACATCCTGACTAATCAGACGAATAAGGGCTTGTATACCCTAATCATCACACAGCCATTTGAACGCATTTTGCCTACACTAGATGCGCACTCTAAAAATATAGGAAAACACGAAAGTCGCAAGTTCACTAGTTCGATTTGGAACTGCAACCAGAATAAACGAAACGTTCAGAACAAAAACGTAAATAACGAGGTCCTACTTGCATCTACTTGATACTAGGAGGCGCTAAGCGTAACTACGAGTATTTCATGATTTTTGCAGCCCACTTCACGCAATGAAACTGAATGACCATAATTTCAAACGTCAAATTTATAAACAAAACAATATTATTTGTTTGGCCCGTAATCAGTTTGCTTGTTAGTAAATCTTTTCAAATTCATGAAACAAGTTAGAGCTGTTTTCCTACAAAATGGATATTCTACATCCTTATATGCTTAGTAAAGATCAACTGTTGGAGATCTTCCGACAGGTGAGTGTCATTGCACGTAATATAATGAATGTATGGGCTGTTGACTAGACCCGGTAAATATCAAATTGAGATAAGACATCAGAGCTTTGATCCATGAATCAACCACGCAAAAAATCATGGGTAATTGTCTAGTTTAGAGACTTTATGTTTAGAGGTCCATTTTTAATGCGGTTTTTTGCTAAAATGGTGTATTTTGACCTCAATAAACCGAATCCGAGAGCGGAAATGTAAAATTTATTACCAAAGTTTGCTAAACTGAAAAAATAAGTTTTTAACACTGATAACAATGTCATACTGCCATAACCATGTGAGCTTATGGTGCGGAGCTGGTATGATGCGGCTTGGCCGCATAGTCGAGGCCAAGGATCCGAAGCGGCGCAAATAATATAATCTTTCCGGCGGAATAGCAAGCAAACCTGTGATCCTTTCGTTTGCCCGATTTACTCAAACATAGAGGCTATAGCTAGTTTAAAGACGACTGAGCGGCAGCGAAGTCGGACAGTAAATAAAAATCGATGTGGTGTAGCCACATTAGTCAGTGTTCTTTTATTTATTAACAAAACAAATTGGTTGACGAATGTGGCTACGTCACATCGCTTTTTGGCACACTGTCCGACTTCGCTACCGCTCAGTCGGCTTTAAACTAGCTATAGCCCCTATGTTTGAGTAAACCGGGCAAACGAAGGGATCACAGGTTTGCTTACTATTCCGCCGGAGTTAGTCATCGTCTCGTCCGGCGGATCCTCAGCGGCTTTGCGCCGGATCCTTGGCCTCGACTATGCGGCAAAGCCGCATCACACCAGCTCCGCTCCATAAGCTTACTTGCTATGGCAGTATGTCATTGTTATGAGCGTTATTAAGCACAACTTATTTTTTCAATTTATCAAACTTTGGTAAAAAAAATTACATTTCCGCTCTCCGATTCGGTTTTTTCTGAGGTTAAAATACACCATTTTAGCAAAAAACCGCATTAAAAATGGACCTCTAAACATAAAGTCTCTAAACTAGACAATTACCAAATCATGAACCCGAACATCCATTCGAGTTTTTCCAATCCAATCCAACAATTTTTTTTTTCAGCGCAACTTCCTAATCCCCCGGTTGGATGAACTGAGCCGCGACGAGTTGATTGGCCTCTACGTGAGACACTTGCTACCACAACCAAGGAGGGGTGAAACCCCTAGTTCCAGTTCGTCCACAAGCATCGGTACGAACGGTTCCACCCAATCACCGGACGTAGAAATGAAAGATGTAGGACAGAGTCGCAAAAGTTCCACCGCACGACAAAGGATCGTTTTCTCAGACCAGAGCCCGCAGTCGGTGGATAACGTCAGCAACGGGATGAAACGGATCAAACTGATCAATGCCACCGATTGTGGTAGAATGGATGGGCGCACAGATCCGAGCAGATCTTCCCAGAATACGAATATTAGCACGAAAAGAACGCTTGAGGTTAGTCCCAGTAAAGCTGGCAATAGTACCAGTAACGGTGGTATCAAATTAAATCCTGCGTCGAATAAGAGGCAGAAGATAACGTGGCCGTGAGAAGACTGGCTTGATTTAGAACTAGGTTTAATTTAAATGTGCGAAGTGTGAAACTGTGTTATTTTTTATTACTTTGATGATGATATTTTTCAATAAAGTAAATGCAAAACACTATCAACAGATAAATCAATCCAGATATTCCCGGACAAGTTTAGAAAAATTATACTAATAGAAGATAAATGGCACTTGCCTGGCAGAATACGGAAGTTATGTTTTATTACTACCAAAACCAGGTGTCACCTGATGATCCATGGTCGTATAGACTGACATGCGTAATGGATACGCTGGGGATATTCTTGGAAAGCATTATCCTGCCGGCAGCATTTATATAGAGCGATCTCAATTTGTTAAAAAACAGTTCAGATTTCGAAAAATTAAGTCTACGTAAGTACTCCATTCAAACAGTGACCAAGATGGTCGATACCGCACTCAAGAGGAAAAGAGAAAATCGATATTGAGCCGTGATAACGATAGACGTTAAGAATGCATTCAATAGAGCGTTTTGGAAAGCCATTGATGAATCGCTACATAAAATGAGGGGTGCTGCCTGTGTTGAATTTTGAGTTATTTCCAGAACCCGGTTCTGATCTACTATACAAACAGGGGACAGAAATGTAACAAGGCTCCATCCTGGGACCAACGCTCTGGTACGGAATGCATAAAAGTGTGCTGACACAAGTTGTCTAAGGGTGTAGAGATCGTCGGGTTTGCGGACACCTGGGGTTTAGACCAACAAACCGTTCGGTAATCAATTCAGTAAAACAAATATGTTACCGACCTCCCCGCAATATTTCCGTTTTAATCAAGAGTCCACAAATATTAGTGTCAATCTTAGCATGGTCTTCCTGCTTGCATAAATCACCATGGGATTACAAGAGGCGACTACGTATAACAAGCGGCTCGGAGTTGGGACCCGAAAAAAGGAAGCACGGTCAAGAAACCCACACATACGGGGTGGGCGCCGCGAGTCCCTTCGCGAAAAGTGGTTTAACGAGGTCACCAGCTCGGCAAAGCCAACCAGTGCAACAACAGCACGTTAAGAAGAAATAGCAGTTTCAACAACAGGAGCAGCAACATCCGCAGCTTCAACAGAAGTAGCAATATCAGGAGGGAAGTACCAAGCTTGTCGAGTGTAGTAGCAGTTAAAAACTGGTGGAAGAACTGCACCCTAGGGAACGACAACCGTGTCTATCTCTACGTCGAAGAGACAAAGAGCTGAACCAGTTGATGTGAGACCAGGAGGTTCAAAGAAACATAAGGAAACGCTTAGCAAACGAAGCAGCCGCTAACGTGGATAAACGCCTAGTGATTTTGCTGTCGTTATTAAGAATGCAAGTCTCATTCATTCGAAAAAGCGATCCGCCGTAATGTAGAATAAGGCTGATTATCCATGGTGCGGCAATGAGGCTTCGTCAGCATCTGAGTGTACAGTTTCCGGGCCCGTGAATTTCCCACCCCGTATTTTGCCGTTCGTCACGATTTGGAGCCTTCTGCACTTTGTACATATGCAGTTCCTCCCGGTCCTTGACTCTGAACGAAACATGGACAGATTCAACTTTTTGGTCACATCCCTGACCGAAGCATTGGGATTCCGCTTAAACGCTTTCACTACACGCTTGTGATCCTGATCACTAACAGGACAACTATTCTGACCATATTTCTCCTTTCGGTCGATGCTCAGAGTTTGGTAGTATGTAACGTTTAATAACACGACTCACCGTTGACTGCACGATTCCGAGTTGTTTTCCGATGTCTCGATGAGAGTTGAAGATTTTCCAGGTGCTTGCACGAAATCAATTCGCGACGTTCCTTTTCGAGTGACGCCATTTTTTTCCAATTATCGAAAAACTGACAGCGACAAAAATACAGTGTAAACGACTGGAACAAACCTAATACAGTCTTCTTACTTCTACCCAAATTTTCAAGAGAAAATACCCAATGGGTTATTTTCTTCAGTTTTTTTCCGTGATGTTATTTGATGTGGGACACTCTTTATGGTCCTGATTGGTTAATATTATTTCTCTCATGAAGATTTTTAATATCGCCGTGGTCGTGTCTAGTACAAAACAATTTAATTTCAATTGTTGTAAATAAAATGGGACGATTCTCACTAGGGCTGATCTGACGTACATACGCACACAAACACACACTGTTGTGTTCATTCGGATTCGGCTTTGGTGTATTATACAACAACCACTGCTTGACAACGTTGGCTGTATGCTTGGGATCGCTGTCCTGTTGGAAGATCTACTCACGTTCTAAGTCAATTTTTTTTAGCGAGTTGGTTCAGATTAGCGTGCAATATACCGAAATATTTGAATTGATCCATGCTGCCATTAGGGTTGCCACCTCTGGAGAGGCATTAACCTGGAGATTTTCACAGACCGGCGAACGAGGAGGGGTGGATTTTGGGTGGAACTAGACAGAAATTTGGATCAAAGCGATTGCTCGGCATTTTTGAGCAGTTTAATTGCTTTTTATTACTACGTTAGAGTAAAGCTGTAAATTGTTCACGTTTGAGAACGATTTTGTCGGTTTAATCAGGTGTAGTATTTCACTTCCCCGACTAAGTGTATAGAATAGAAAAGCACCAGCTACTCTCGCTGTGGAGGATAAGTGGAACGAGCATTGCTCTCCTCCACAACTAACAGGAAAAGGCGAGCAAAGGAGGCAGGGCAGCGGTATCGCATGAGAAGCACTTTGTGGTGTAGGTTATTCATCACCAAAGGTCGCAACAAAGGCGTAAACTTTCAAGCCAACAGTTGAGGGTCGCAGCAGGAGTAGCAACAACACCGGAAGAACTCGTATGATGTTGCTCTAGCCAGTTGGATTGGAACAAATCTGCCATACCTTGGTGCAGCACCACTAACGGTGAAGTTAGTATAACCTATCTTTTTTACACCATTTTGAGCGACTTAGTGGGATGCAACATTTCAATTGTAGCATATAACGAAACATTACTTTCCTTAATTTGGAGTAAATTTGATTTATTTTTCATTTTCATTGCTTTGTGAAAGAAATCAGCAATATTTGGTGAACTCTTCCCCGCCACCTTGAAACGAAGAGTTAGTCGGACAAAATAAATCTGAACCAGAGTAATAGTTAACTTTTTAAATATTTTGTAAAGAATAGAATTATTCCACTAAAATTGAAATTGCGCTTCTTCCCACCAAACCCGGAGAAATTGATGTAAAACCCGGAGGCCTGGAGATCGCTTCCGAAAACCGGAGTCTCCGGGTCAAACCCGGAGGGGTGGCATCAATGAACACTAAATTGTCCACTCCTGCTATAGCCCCAGACCATTACGGACCCACCACCATGTTTGAAGGTTGGCAACAAATTCTTGGGTTCCATGGCTGTGCCGTTTCTCCTCCCAACTTACACTTTTCCATCAGACCCAAACAAATTAAATTTACGTTCGTCTGTGAAAATGACACGACGATTCCAGTACGGCAAGTCATCACTAATATGCAGCTTTGAGAAAACCACCAGGCGCTTCTCCATATAAATTTTTTTCGCGAATGGTTGACGAAATTCATTTTATTCAGAACAATGCGAACGATTTGTAAATTTACTTACCATTTTAACAAGTTCTTCAGCAGTTATTTTCGAGTTTTTTAGACTTCTCACATTGTTAGCCGTCTGTCTCTGGTTGACAGCTTCCTCGGCCGTCCTCTTCGCAATTTTCGGTATAATCCGTATAATCACGCTACGAAAAATAGACCTTTCTATGCCCGTTAAAAAAGAAAGGGGTGCCGAGTTATTTCGTGAGGAAAACAAAACCAGTGCTAAAAAGTATATGTCAAAATAAAAACTGTCACAACAAAAATTGTCTAGAAATGGTATAAATGAGCAGACGAATACTTATCACATTTTTCTTTTTATTTTAATTGTACTTACAGGACGCTCCAGAATCAAAAAATCGTTAAGAGGAAAAAATAAGAATTCTTGGTATGGATCCGTACAGTGTTTCTACTACCCCACAAGAAGTTTCAATTAATGTGAGCTTTGAAGAAATATATAATTTCATGGTGGTTGAACCGAACCCATTTACTGTTGGAAACTTGTTCTCATGTTGGAGCAACTGTGTTTGCTCTTGAAGACATACGAAGAAAATTGCTGGAAAAACAAGTATTTTAAAATTCATGATCGGGATTATCCATGTGTATTTATACAACTATTCTTTTTCAGATATCTGTAACAGATCTACCAGCGTATTGGAACAGGCCTCCCGTGAGCATTGAAAAAAAATATTAAACGTTATTAGGATCCAGTGCATGTACCCCATGAGAACCGCTACGATGGTTTTTTTGAAGTCATGCAAGATGGAGGCAAACAGGTTGCAGCTATGTATTCTTTTTGTGGAACTGGTTCATTCATTTGCTCGGTTTGTAAAGAAACGAACGAACTTCAGAAGTATGCCTTAGAATCACTCTTTCATCCTAATAATCGCTTTATGACAGTAGCTGAACATAAACTGTTAGTACATTCGGCTTTTGAGGATTTGGCGAATGATGCGGCAAAGTTGCAAAAGATACGGGAGCAATCTATTTCTCAAGCCCAAGGCAAGCAATGGGCGGTATTCCGACGAGGTCGTATCACAGCGTATCACAGCACGCAATCAGGACGATTTTATAGATACACTTCTCGACATGGCTGATCCATTTTTACAGAAGAGCACGAACAGTGAAATAGTGCTAAACTGTCAACATAAATATTATTATCAAGTTTTCGCACAAATTCATCTTGCACACGCTAGCCATGGCTACTTTTATGTGTGGTCTCCCAAGAAGCAGTACATTTTTGAAGTTAAAAGAAACGATGCTTTCTGGAATTTATGTAGAGAACGGGCTATGTTTTCGTTTAAAACTGTGCTGCTTCCAGAACTTCTGTACAAAGTATACACCGATCCTATTGAGTCATGTGGATTAAACATTCAGTAAACTCAACAGATTTTTTTTATTCGATTCGTTTATTTGATAAGGCACGTTTGCGTTAGCTTAAAGGTGCCATTTTTTCTCTGTTTTACATTTTGAATTGCTTAAAACTAGGAGGTTACACATTTAATATAATTTTGTTTTTATATAATGAAACTAAAGGAATTTTACAGCTAATTTATACATATACAAGAGGGGATAATATAATATTCGTAATATTAGGGGGGGGGGGGTCATTTTGTGTTCTTTGTATAGCAATGCACTTTATGATTTTTAGAAAGGAGATTGTTGGGGCAATTAAATATTAACTAAGGGGAACATTTTACAAGCTTATTAACTAGGAGTGGTTCAATTTTATTAAGATTGGGGGGGATTAATTAGGGCTATTACTGTTGCTACTGTTGGGCATCTCTTAACGAGATTAAATATTGATCAACTAAAACTAGAAGATAGGGGGCACCTAAATTTTGGGAAGATATTCAAGGGGGGGGGGGGGCGAAGTCCTACATCTGTGTATCAGAGACATGGGAGAGAGGATGGACAAGGCTGACAGAGGGGGGAGGGGGGGAGATATAAACTTTCAGTTTCCGGCATCAGCAATCAACGGCCAGGATTACAGATTCGAACGGATGCGTCAAGTATTGGGACGCCGGGCGGTTTTCCTCGAGCCGGCAGGGGTTCCTCCAGACGATTTCGTAGTACGGCTCAGATACGGATCGGAAACACATCGCGTTGCGTGTGTGATGTTGTACTGTAGGTCTCGTGTTGTTGGTTCATTCGACAATGTTTTGTCTCGTCTTGGAGTCGTATCAGACCATCGTTGGGGTACGGTAGGCGGAAGAGGGCACTTCTGGGAATACTCAACAGATGTTATGTATACATTTATAAATTATATAAATATACATTAGACCTCTCCACATTTTGAAAAAGTTTTGAAATATACATCGGTCAGCTCAAATTTTTGTTCTAGGTGTGAATTTAAGAACTCGCCAAAAATGGCTTAATTTGGACATGATTTAGAGGTGTCCCCAATCAAAAATCATGATTTTGCTATGTTTCCGTAGGAAGATCACTTACACTCTGATTTAATAGGCCCTACATGCCCACATATCATCAAAGGTTTTTCCTTAGACATGTTTTAACAGGTGAACATAGCTCTAATCGCAATAGAAAATTTGTTAACTGGATCATTATATAGAAAAGTATATCAAAACCTAGGAAAGTTAGTAGTATTTTGTATTCTATTGGCACTTCAAAACAATCTAAAATAATTGTCGTTCGGTCTTTATATTTGCATCGAAACGAAATTGGCATATGCTTCATGAGGACGTCACGGTTGGGCCATCGAACTAGACCAGCCATGAGTGGATACATGCTGTGAATCATACGAAATATTCTTTCAGCCAAGGCACTTTGATGCAGATTGTAGATCAGTCCCAATGTGTGAAATGGTTCATTCAAGCGCATTTTGCAAAGTGCGAGTACAAACATTTGTTCTCCCAGCTCTTGATTATACTTTGGCAATTCGTTATTCATTGCCTCGTACAGTTGACGAAGTACATGTCTTATTTGATTTCCTCTGTTGTGTTCCTGCAGGTTTTATCTTTGCGCTCAAGTGATTTTACGCTAAATCTGGTACCCTGCTCAGCGACCGTCAATTTGAGAAATAGACGTTTATTCGTGCGACCCAGTTTCACGTTTTCCTGTTGCTGTTTCTCACGAACTTTTTCGTCCTTTTTCGCTCATTCGATCCATGTTTCTTCTGTTTGTACACAGACATCGTTTCCGTAGGACAGTCTATCAATTGGGAAAATTCCTGACATATTGCTCCTCTAAAATAAGAAGATTCGTCTGTAGCACTGCATAGTGAACTTTTTTCCGATTTAATCGTGACATCCATTGCGTTTTCAGCATTCCCTTCAACTGGTCGTTGCTCTTTTTCGTCGGATGTACCATCAACTGTTCGATCCACCAATAGCTCCTGTTCTGTAAACTGACTAACGGGCGATTCTCCTTCCGCGTAGCTGTATGCTGACGTGTCCACATAGCGGTTATTAAAATTGAAGGTATTTTTAGCTACAGATCTTTCGCCTTGTTCGTCTTCAATTGTTGAAACTGCACTTTTCTTCTCCACGTTCGCTGGGGTTTTGGCAGGTAACAGTAGTGATGGAACCCATTCCACATCTACCTCGTCATACAAATCACTTGGTGCTCCTTTCACAAAACGTGCACTGCAGATCCGTATGGCAATCGTCGTAAAATCAAAGGTATGTTGCGTTCCATGCTGTTTTTACGGACAGATGAATGAAACTAATTGAGGTTAGGTATTTCGTGCTGAAAACAAACCAAACTCTTTAGGACGACTTTGCATCTGTGGTTGTAAATGAGCTGTCAGAAATCTTAATACTTAACGATTGATTGCACGGCAGTTCTCGGTTTTTCCAGTGATTACTGCGATTTCTGCATAACTTTGTGTTTTCTCGGAGAAGTTTTAAAATTATTCCGCGTTCTTCCATCGAAGTTTTCTTGCGTTTCTTTTGTCCGTCCATTTGCATTACTCTTTTTTTACCTGGGAACAAAAAGCAAATTTTAAAGATTTGACGGATCCCACACAGTGCTGCCAAATGAATATAAATGTTTTCAGTTGAATTGTGTGACCGCAACAACAAATTTGTTTCACATACAGTTAGGGGTATGAAGATTTTTTTGAGTATAGTTTATGTAAATTTGTTTATTAAGCGAAATGTAGCTTTTTTATCGATCAATAAGTAAGTTTTACATCGAAATGTAACATCATGTGATCCCGAGAATAGAAATGTTACAGCAACAAAACCATGGTTTTCACTGTGACAGTACAGTAATTTTACAATACTTTACAGTTAATTCTAGCGTTATGCTACAATAGAAAAACAATAAACATTAACGCTTTTACAGTAAATTTCAATGTAAAATCGAAAAGGATGGTTATGTATCTTAACTTTAAAAAATCGATTTTTTCCATGCATTTTTTTTCTCGAAAACAGTAAAATTTAGTAAAAGTAAAATTTTTAGCTGAACAGTAAAATTGATTATTACACGACATTTTATTGTAGATCTACTGTGAAAACTCCGCGTCGTACAAGCACTAATAACTATAACATCTATTGTTTTATGATTGTAGGCTGAATGCTACTGTAAAATTCTATCCGGGATTGTTTAGATTGGTTTGCCCCAGTTAGATCGAATGATAAGATGAAAATGATAGCTGTATGCTGACGTTTTGAGGCACTGCATCTTCAAAATTGGTGCTGTTTCTTGTATAAAAAAGATAAAACGTGATGAGTTAGGGTTCTCCTCCTGGTACTGTACCAACAATTCCAAGCATGACTCATGCACCCACCTGTAGAATGTAGATCTAGCCAAAAGAAACATAATTCGAAAAATGTTTTAACGCAATTTTATCCCTTCGCAGAACAGTTCCAGCAATAATTTTCGGTCTCCCCACAATTACGATTCGAGAAAGCACGACAGTAACTAGACGCTACCGAGTAAAGAAAAATCATAACAAAAACAGTCAAAACAAGTATATAATTACTTCCGATCATTTCTTACCACGCAACCAGACTCACCACAATGCATCGCCACACACTCTCTACCCACGAGCAATCTAGCTAGCCGTGATTTGTTTTAGTCCTTTCCCGCTCTCACCAACGGAAGCCGGTTTCGACGAAACCGAACCACGTGCTCCCCATTCAAGCACTCCGCCCGCCGGTATGCTACTTGATGTGTGCAGGGAGCAATAATAACAACACCCGTCCGTTCGTGCCCGTCAAGTAAGTAGAAAACCGAATTCAGGATATCGATTTTCTCGTCGGCGGACAGCGGACATGCGCACTTTCGGGAATGCCAGCCAGCCAGTACCTCTGAGCCTCGAGCACGGTCACAAGGAAAAAAAATGGCGTCAAAGTAAGCAAATCTCGGTGGCACTGGGAGGCTGTACGTGGTCACAATTCGAGTGAAATTTGTGGTTTTTTGGTGTGTTAGGCGGTTGAAAAGTTTGTCAAAGTGTGGCTTCCGAGACGCGGAATGTAAGTTTGGCGTTATTTTGGAGTGAACAGTGTGGGTTTCGGCTGAATTTGACGGTTTCGGTTCGGAAGCTGATGAAACATCTGCAATCATAAAATATGCGATTTGGCAAGATTAGTTTTTGCTCGACTGGGGGATATTAGATGACTCATAAAGGTGTTTTGGGTGAAAAATTCGTTTAAATTCAACTTCTTTCGATAATGTTGAAAGAGAACTCAACTGGGTTGACATCATACCATAACATATCTCACAATGCAGAAACCCATTTGTTTTTCTCCTTGTTTCACACTTGCATAGGAAAATCGATAGAAGGATAGCTTAGGCATTGATTGATTGCTGTAACCCGAGACAACCGCACAATCCTTTGTTGGGTTGAAGCGACGTGCAGTGCCAGACGAACGGAAAGGGGTTTTTGCACGCAGTATACAACAACTGCAAATAACAAACACGAAACGGACAAGCAGCAACATACCAACCAGGATTCCAAAGGGGGGACTCACGAACATCACCATTCGTAATGCTGCAACGGGAAACTAAATAGGTATACACATAAGCTTCCTAGAAATTACACGCAGGCATCGTTGCAGAACAGACAGCCCCAAGCCATGGAGGAACTGTTGATGACAATCGTGAAGGAAGCGACTGGCAGCAAGCAACAAAATTTGAAACAAGCCGCACAAATTGCACATGGTGGGTAGATAACTCAATATCTCTAGCCTTACCCTTATTTGAACACTCCCCTTACAGACAAACTTTTGCGTCAGCATGGCATCCACAGGGATCCTTCGTACGAGCTGCGATCCGTCTGCTTCACCGCCCTGCAAATGGCGCTGGAAACGAAGCGACCAAAATTTGTCACCTACGGACTGAACGGTCTGCACGTAAGTATCATCCATCTTCTGAATCTCTCGTTGGTCTTAAAAAAATGATTTCTTACAGCGCATCATCCGCGATGAACGGTTCTTCTTCGGTCTCGAACCGGAAGACGACTCGCTGTGGCTACCGGCTCAGCTCCTGCGAGCGACCTCGGGAATGTCTACGGTCGGCAACGAGGACACCGTAGTGAATGTTCTGCGTCTGTTTCTCTCGATGGCCTGCTCTCCAACGTGTACCCTTAACGGGCGTCTACTGATCGAACTCCTGTCCAAGTGTGGTGAGTGCTGGGAAAATGGATCCCGTGCCGTCAAGGCTGCCTCGCTGGCCGCTGGTAGCCAGTGTCTGCGAGCTTTCTGTACCTTCCTGAAAGATGAAGCCGAAGATATCCTACGTACCGGTCCAGCAGGGATCATCAACATCGGCATGGCTGCGGCCGTTTACAACGAGGTTATACCGGTGATGCAATGGCTTTGCAGTAGGTTGATCGAGCCAAGTACCGGGAGTCCGAAAAGGACGGATACAGTGGGTTCACTGTACCTGATGGAGTGCATTCTGACACTGGTGACTTCGTTGCCGCCTGATGTTCACGCCAACCCGCACTTCACGGCGTTTCTTTGGCAAAAGTTTTGTCCGACGTTGGCTGCTACACTCGGTTCACCGGGTAGGGTCAACATCGATAAGAAATTCACCTACAAGTAAGTCTCTTTTAAAATAGACAGTTTACAGCAAATAGAGAGTTCATGGTCTTCCGCAGAGACGCTATCCATCTGATCGAGAGTGAGCATCGTGGATTCTTTACCCGTCCGGGACTTGACGGTCCCCAAGCACGCTGTATATACCTGACCAGTATCCAGCTACTACGAATCGCTGGAGCTCAGGGCTCGTTACGACCCATGCTGGAGGCTCTGTTTCACCGTATGCTTTTGCTACCGATTCCGGCCAACCGCGCGGAACCGTTGCGATGCGTTCGAGAAATCCTGAAAAGTCCGGAACGGTTGATTGACCTCTCGGTAATACTGTACCCCGATAAGTCACAGGGTCAAAGTTGTAGCGATGATATGGCGTTGTTCAGATTGTAAGTACATCTCGGACGATCGTAACCCAAATTTTACATTTTTCTATTGCCCTTTCAGAATAATCGACGCCATGGAGGAATGTGCCACCACCTCCCAGAACGGAAGTAACTCCGTGGACAACTCGATGAACTCCAGTGTGGAGTGTATCGTCGCACTGCTGGAAAGCCTCCAAACGCTCTGTTCGGGCCGTTTCGACGAATCGATCATCAGTGATCGCATTGCGAACGCAATCAACAATCGGTACTATCAGCTGCGAGAAGCGGACTACACTGGTCCGTTAACGTATCAATCGATGGCTCGGCTTCCGGCACCTTATCGGGACGCCGTAGCCGAACTTCGTCAAAGTGGTTTCGAGACTTCCTCCGAGTCGGAAGTTGATGCCGAACAGCAAATCGACCCGGAAGCAGGATCGCTTGGATCGGGAGACACCGAAGGACCGGAAGATGAAGCACACTCCTCGAGTGATGATATGTCCTCCAAGGCGGAAGGTCACTGGCCGTGGGTTCATCTGGAAGAGCCACCTCACGTCCGCTCCGATGTGGACTGTGATCGTCATCATGCACGAGAGTTCGCCAAAGTTCTGTCCAAAGATTTAGTCCCAAATTTGCTGAAACTAAAAGCTTCCGTCGAGGTAGACGAAGCTATTCAAGAATTTGCCTCCAGCATCTGCCAGCAGAATAGTATGAACTATTCCGATTACGATTACAATCTGACGGCGTTGAATGCTGACGGAATCTACCTGGCAACGTATTCAGCGTTGCTTTTAGCTTTGCAGTTGATGAAAGCCGGTCACTACGATGAAGGCCGTGAGCCTATTTTGATTCCTCTATCCGAACAGCAGTTCGTCACCTCCGTGCAAAACGCCGGAGTCCTGGTGTACCTTAGCTCCGCCTGGCTTCGTGAGCTGTACCAAAGCATTCTGGCAACGAATCCACTGATTTCGCTGAAATCCGTTGAGAATACGGATGGGTCGCACTGTGCTCTGGTGGACATGCTGTACGATGCTGGTGGAATCGGACCAACGCAGATGCTATCCGATTGGCAACGTCTGCAGTCGGTAGTACGGATTCAAAGCGAACCGAATGCAAAACAGTTGGCGGCCAAAAAATTAGCCCGTCGTCTGCTGACTTGCTGCTGGGACTCGATGGTGACCGTGCTGACCGCTGGTTTAGGTGAGGTCGATGACTCTCGTGCAACCAGGTTGATGAAGCTATCGAAAAAGACACTACGGGTTAAAAAGAAGACCCGCTGCTCCGGGGAAGCTCTTTACGCTCTTAGCCTCGAAGGTCTTCACGCAGCTGCTACGTTGAGCAACGCCCTGAATCTACAGCATCTGGCCGGGAAGATACTGAATTTGATAGCGACCAACGTTTGCCAGAATTCCGGTCCGAAAATCCCGGCCAGTCAGGCACTGTCGATGGATGTGGTACTTTCGGGGGGATTGGAGCTGGGATCTCATTCGGCTGACTGTTGGCTTCCGGTTTTCTCCGTTTGTCGACACGTGACACAGTTGGAGCATGATTTGTTCAGTTCGCAGAATGCTAGCTTGGGTGGAGCATCGGCGAACGTGGCTAGCAATGGTAAGGAGATGGAGTCACCGAGCAAGGCATTGGGACAGTCGGACAAGCTGAATTTGTCGTCGTATCCGATCGATGAGGATGAGACTTGGTAGGTTACGAGACGAAGTTTTTTTCTGTAATAGAAATTAACTCGATTGCGGTTTTCAGCGTGGACGTTTACAGCTTCCTGCAGGCTCCACTTCCGAGCGCCAACGCGAACGTGGCTACTATCCTGAAGGCGTACTCCGGACATGACGCAGTGAACCTGTCGCAAGCCGACACGGCCAAGATGTTGTGTGCGTTGTCGCATCAGGCGGACACTCTGTTTTCCGATTCTGCCGAACGGTTGGCCCTGCCGGCATTGCTTCAGTTCCTGAAGGGCCTTTGCCGGGCTTCACGGGAGCAGCTCTACCGTAGTGCATCGTCCAAAAAGGGTAAGAAATCATGGTGGTTGGGACGTCCCTGGAAGGTTAAGAACGATTCCTTGCCACTGTCATTGCTGCTCCACCGTGTGGGTGATGTAACGCTTAAGGTATTCCGAGGACCAAGACCGCTGTTACACATTTTGAAGGTTTGGGCCATCACTGGACCACATTTGATGGATGTGAGTATCTTTGCACGGTAATAGTGAGATGTAATACGAACAATTCTTTCTAGGCTGCTTGCCACAAGGACCGGACCATTTCCAAACGAGCGATCGAGTACATTCATGACATCATAACTGCACTGTTGGTGGAACAATCCGAGTTGCCTCATTTCCATTTTAATGAAGCACTGCTGAAACCTTTCGAGAACCTGCTTAGTATGGATTCGTGCGACGTCGATGTTCAGGATCAGATCGTAGGGTGTCTGTACGAGATCGTAGAAGCGCACCGAACGGAGATCCGCTCCGGCTGGCGGCCTCTGTTCGGTACGTTGCGAACCGCACGGAACCGTCCTGTTCATCTGTCCAACATAATCGACATCTTCCACGTGTTTCTTGAAACGGACAACACGCTGGTGTTTGCCAACGCCGGGTTGGACTGTATTCTGTGTCTACTCTCGTACTTGGAGATTTCGGGTAGCGGTGGAAATGTCGGCGGATCCACTACTGGGTCCGATAGCACCGACGACAATAACATTAGATCCAGTGATTTTTTATATGATGCTTTGAAATTTCTCGAACGTTGCTCATCGATCCTTAGCTTTATGTACAACATGCCGCTATGTCCGAATCTTCATTCGACCTACAAGATCAAGGGCATCACTTATACACACATAATCGACGCTAACATTCCTAACTCGATGGAGAACTTCACCTACTTCGGTCAGGATTATCTACAGAGCAGCAACGAGCAATACATGATCAGCTATCGAACGCTTCACATTGACAAGGAGACAATAACCAAAATTGACGAACTGGACAAGCCGAGTGGTGTCCTGAAGGTGTGGTTCCTGCTGCTGGATGGCCTGACCAACTCGCTGATCGTTTGTCCGATAGCTCACCAATCGCCGATTCTGCAGTCTATCTTCAAACTGTTCAAATCGTTGCTGGTCAATCCGGGAATCGAGTTCGGATTCTACTGCATCAACCATCTGCTGATTCCGATGATACAGGACTGGCTTCGATATGTCAACAAAGCGCAGAAGAATTGGGGCTTGATCGAGAAGAACTTTAAGCACTGTTGCTGCATGACCACCGATCTGGTGGTGGAGTTTATCGAAAAATCGCAGACAGTTGGAGGACTTGAAGATCGGGTAGTGATCGGTAGCGAGCAAACGTACCAGCATCAGCAGGTTGTGAAGAAGAGCAAATTGACATCGATCGTTCGACCGGTGGATAATTTGAAGTACAGTCAACTGAGAAAGATGACTTCGTCGGCTTCGGACGAGCCGGAACAGTTTACGGGATACTACAGCAAAGCGAAGGAAGAGGAAGTATCCAGCGTTACGAAGATTCCAACGGCTGCTATCCTAGCACTGAAGCAGCTGCTTCTGGTGCTGATCGAGTGTTCGGCTCAGTCCCAGGAAACGATTGCTCGCGTTGGGGTTAGCTGTATGAAACACATTATCTTCTCGACGGGTCACATTTTCAACGAGGATCAGTGGATGGTCATCACGTCGGCCATTCATCGGGCCAGTACGGTCACAATGGCTCCGTTGAGACAGTTGATCTTTGCATTCAACGAAAACTCCAATAGTTTCTACGGAGATTGCGCTAACGTGAAGGTTGCGGCCAGGAGGGATAGCACCCTGGAAGAGTTACAACGAGTACATTCGCTGGCTCAACAAGTGTTTCTAATGGATAATCAACGGGATTTGTTGAATTCTAGATTGAACAACAACTTGGTTAACGGAACCAATGGAGCGGGTACCGGTACAGACGATCGATCCTACTCGTTCTTGCTGTATCCGCTGAACTGCAACACGAACATGACGCAATCATGTTCGATCAACGGAGGAGGAATCAGTGCTTCTCTACAGATCAATGGACTTAATCTCGACAGTTACATCATCCGAATTCCGTACAGGAACCTAATCGTAGGACTGCTGGCTAGCCAGATGCTGCTTCAGTTGATTGCCAATATTTTGCTGAATGGCTTAACGAACGTGCCGAATGAGCTGAACTCCTGTATCTACAACGGAGGGGAAACTGGAAGTAGCACAAGCAAGGCGTTGTTTCAACTGGGCTATCGCAGCAAGGAAATTCTTCTGCGAACGCTCAAGCAGTTTCTCGTGTGCTCGATGGACTTTGACTCACGACCGGGTCTTAAGTTTCTGATTCAGAAAGTATCCAACATAGAGAACGCTGCAAACCTATACAAGCAGATGACCTCTTCGTGGATCATCAACTATATGACCTTGGTCGATATGTACATCAACAACATTCGAGCGTACAACCTGAACGAGGACGACATCAAGTACATCCTTGACTCGTGTAATCACATGACTGCCGCTAGCCAGCAGTGGAAAAAGAACGAAAACTTTGTCCATTACCTGCTGACCTTGCGGGATCTGTGGGACTTGATCGCTGAACATTACATAGATAACTTGAAGAGTGACGAATGCGACGGAACTACGATCACCCACATCGTCGAGAATAAGCTGGAAAAGTACGAACGATTTGACGATAAACTGGACAATTCTAGCAGCGAAGATGATCAGGCGAGCAATCCGGAGGGTCTTACTACCGGAGGCGATTCTCCCTGCCACCCGGATATTCAGGAGATCGATCCCGAGTCACCCTCTAAAAGTGACGAGGAAAGTATCTCAGTATCCACGATTGTCGGCAATCACCGAGTGAATCCGTTCAATATCGCAGCCAACCAGCAGCAGCACCTACAACACCAGCAGCAACTGCAACATCAACAGCAGCAGCAACAGTCGATATCTCCGGAAATCGAACAGCAGCGAACCAACAGCATTCAGAAGGACCTGATCTCCAAGCGATCGGCTCTGAAGCAGCTGATCGTGGCTTCAATGGAACTGCTGAAGCTGCTCCCGCAGCAACAAGCGGAAATGCTGAAGCTACTGCTGACACCGAAGATTCGAGAGGCTTTCCGTGCCGTTCAGGAGCAGGGAACGGGTTTATCAATGGAGTAGACCTGCTGCTGCGCGGGTTTCAATTATCTTACGTTTGAACGCTAACATATTTGCATATTTGATGGAAGAAAAGATATAATCGACTAGACTGAATTCGCTTAACAAAATATATATATCGTAAATTTACTGACAATGCAGAAAAATTCCCGAATTGAAGTTGAGTGGCAGATCGAGAACAACATATTTTGGTGATATATAGCTTATACATGATTTATACATTTAAGCATGAAACAAAAATCATATATACCCTTATATATATATACTTCTTGCCCGGCCCTGAAAAAAAACAACCTTATAACTGTTGATATACGCTAAGGAATTTACTGAAAACCAAATTAAAAAAATTACTTGACATACGCCCTCCACGCAGCAGCTGTGACGACAAGACACCCACAAACACACTACACCAATGCGCTCAAGCGGCACTAGAACGGACAAGACATTAAACACGACTACTACACTCACACTTCCTGTCACAATCAGCTTCCACTCGCACAACACGTTATCTATTCTTACTACATTCGAAGAAGAAAGACAACCAAACCATATAATCGAAACCTATATAAACCAATCATCGGCTTTCGTATTTATGCTGGCTTACACGAACACACACTAATACACTAACAGGTTTCTTCTGCAACTCGCTTTTCTTGCTCTGATGCCTCACAACTACTATTAAACATATTTATTTCATAACTATTAACAACTAACTGCTTCTGTGAATTCTTGCAAACTATTTGAACAATAAATTTATATCAGAATCTTGTCTCCTGCTCGTATGGAGCCAAAAAAACAATATCTTCGAAAAATATGTGAGAGTGTATATGTACTAACACCCCAAAAATATCCTCGCGTAACATGAAACAACCCCGATGGTATCCGGTATCAGTTTGTGGTTATTTTAAACAGTGAATTTGTGTAACTTTTCTACCTTAATGTACTATAGGTTAGAAGCACTAGCTTCCGATAAAACTTTCGATTTAGATTAGTTTTCTGTCCTTCAATCCCGTTATGTAGAAGGTAACTCACACTTACAACCTCACACGCGCAGCAGATATCTAGTTGAGGAGCGCCAGTTAAATCGAAAACAAAAATTATGTTGGGAAAGTGAAACGACCCGTGAATGTAAAACAGAAAAAAAAAGAAATTATATAAACAATTCACCACAAGAAACGCAAGTATTTACCGTAACAAACCAAAAAAAGAATGAAAAGGATCAGTATAAACAGAAACCAACAAAGACGTGGAACTGTCTCTCGTAAACAATAAACAAAACAATTGAAGTAATATATTATATATTTGTGCAACCACAGTCGTTTCCATTCTATTTGATAATGTGAAAGAAATCGGTTCCTTTTCAACAGTAACGCTTGTTGTGTACACACAGAGATCGATCATAAATAACGTATATTTGAGTGGCTTGTCGCATCTAGTTCCTGCGCAACGCCATTAATTGAAAATGTTAATGTGTTGCAATTAAACTTTACTCATTTACCATATCGAAACCCTTTCTAATTTGCCCCTTTTAGCATCTAATGGTGAAGGGAGTTTTAATTTTACCACACCCGCAGATTGCTTGCCGGATCAGAACATTTTGCCTGTAAATATGCTCTGGTATGGCCGGTCGAAAAATTCTTATGTGAGCCGGTTGAATCACTGACTGCAAGCTTCAGCTATTCACCGATACGATTCTCTAGGATCACGATGGTAAGTGTACAAAATATTATCACGACCCGTTTATTGTTTCGTTTCGTTTTGATGGATGTATAAACCTAATGAAATATGATGCAAACATTGAATATTGAAAAGGTATTTCAATTTCATCTTTACTGTAAAAAGTTGCGAGTAGAAATTTGAACACCCTTCCAAGAGATAGTTGGAAAATATAACTCTTGTAAGGAAGAATTTGAAAAATTCAGGATTAAATGGGTAAAAGGCCTGTTGTAAACTATCCATACTAAATGCAGCTATTACTATTCCATTTTCAATTGGGTCCTTAACTCATATGCTGATTTTAGCCTTTTCCGATGCAACTGACGTCAAAGATTTTGCGCACTTCCCACCGACCTGGACCTTCGATTCACCAACCTTGACCCCTATCCTTTTGCTGGGTTAACTGTCAAAGATTCTAACTCCTGCAGGTATCTGCTACACCGCCATAATTTCAAAGCCAACATCTAAAACGTCGCGTTAAGGTCGATCCACAATAAACGGGATCGATTTCATTCGACACAATTATCTGATAGTCGAGTTCGTTTAATTTGTTGGTGCACCATGATGTAAAGTTTTTGTTATTTACCGACATGTCCAAAACAACACATTTCTTCAATTAGAGGTTCAATATTTTCGCATTTTAATAAATGTCCAAAGATTGAGGCATGCCGCACCGTATCTGAGTAGTGAAAATCAAGCTTCGCGCAAAACGAACAGAACAATTTGATCTGTCAGCGGGGCCCATTAATTTGTGTGTCCGCTGAGATGTTGACTTATGTCAGTTCAATACAAATGGGATAGGGATACCATATACGTGAACTCTTGTGACTAAATGCATGTGGTATTGTAAGATGACGTCATATGAGCAAAAATTCTCGAAAAAATGACAGTTCAGTTAGCTTGTTTACATGGTGTAAAAATTCGAGCCAAGTTTCTTATACTGGGTGAAACCAAAAATTTTCTAAGTCCATGTAAACAAGCTCTTCAAACTGTCACAAAAATGAGGTTATCCAGCTTTTTACGCGCCATAATGGCGGTCTAAATTGTTCAGTTCGTAATACGTTTAATTGCCCTTTTTTGACAATAATCGTTTACGCCAGCTTGACAGCAACGCCCAGTTGAAGATATCGGGCGTTCATTGAATAAACATCCAACGCATTGGACTAACGTAGGTTTACTTAATCTCACTGGGCGATTGACGTAAACGATTATTGTCAAAAAAGGGCCATTAAACGTATTACGAACTAAACAATTTAGACCGCCATTATGGCACGTAAAAGGCTGGATACATTTTCATGCAATGTTCTATTGTCAAATAAAACCGATAGTGTCAAACAAGGACATGTTGGGTTGTACATATGTATTGCGCAATTCCCACCAACCTGGACTCCGCATTTTCAAAGTGCGAGTGATCTCAAAACTGCGAGCTGTTAAAACACATTTATCGATTTAGGCAATAAAAAAGACCCAATTTGTAAATTTACCTGTTATTTTGCATGTACCGTCTGTTCATTTCAGCAAAATGACAAACATTCAGAAATAATATCCCGGAAGAAAGGCTGCACTGGCCAAGTAAGACAGCCTATATAGAAAAAAATTGTATTATCTTATGGCACACGGAGCTTACCGGAAACTCGACCTATCCTGCTGTGACGGCTAGCAGGCACAACATCAGTTTAGGTAATAAAGTTAACGAGGTGTGAAATCACCGTTGAATGTCAGTGAAGCTAAAGATGGATAAAGCTTCATAGGTGAGTTAGTTTGAATGTTTTACTAAATGATAATGAGGGTCGCTAGTCTGCGTTGTTTTCGTTCGGTGGAAGGATAAAATAGAAATTGGTAGAGCTCTTCGTGATACATGCCCATTTTTTTGAAGTTTTTTTATTAACTAGCACGGATTTTTATAAATTTTTCAAACCGCTTAAAAAGACTGTCACACGAAATTTTTGGTCCAGAATTGTGTACCTGCTTCGGCTTTGTAACGATTCGTATTAAACGAGAAATTTGTCGTGTTTTTCAGTAATTCTATGGAATCTTTTTTAAGCGATTCTTAACAATAAACACCATGTCATATGTAGATAGTAAACACATTTCTGAAGGATTCCGTCAGTTATTTTTGCAAACAGTACCTTTGATCGCTGAGGTGAAATTAATCACAAGTGACAGAAGACTTGTTTAGAGATCTATGGTCATTTCCTGATGTTTTTAGTGCTTCTTAAAAAACAGGTTGTGTTATCTTTCAAATTAAAAAATAAATAATCGAGAGTAGTAAACAAACTGAAGGTATAGCTGAAAAACTAAAGATTTTATTCGTCATGAGAATATGAAATAATTTTGAGTGGCCTAAAATAAGCATTAACAGTATTACCCCATTCATGCCCATGTTGTTTGTCGACAACAACGTTTTTAAACAGCTATAACTTTTGATTGAGGTAAGATTTGCTCACAAAAACAAGTAAAGCTAATAAATGTGACTATTACCTTTCATTTAAGTATTAACAGTTTCAAGGATCAGCTCTAGAACTGAAGCTCTTGCAATTAGTCTGATTGGATTCCGATGGAGCAGTGCTGCCAGGGACAATTTACGTTGACGACGGAAAATGAATTTTTCATATATCTTCGTTATGCTGCAATTTTATTGAAAACTGATAAAACTTATCAATTTGGACTGTCTTTGGCTACGTTTTCCACGCAATTGGACTGTTGTAAATATTCTAGGAGAATTGTATTGAGCATTGGAAGGTAAAAATTCAGCAGCTTCTAGTACTGCGAGGGAAGCACCTATTTTTATGAAAAAAGGCTTTTCCTGGTCCTTGACCTCACAGTTTTCACGGAAAAATAGCTTTGAAACTCTACATGCACTAGAAAAAAGTTGGGCATGAAAGGGTTAAAAGTTTTACTTTGTATGATGGACACACTAGCAATACCACGCGCGCGTCACTTGTTCCCCTTCCTTGTCAGCGTACAACTACAGATCCCACCGCAGTCAAAATGTAGGGGAGACTGAGGAGACTTGATCCCCGAGGAGACTTGATCCCATCATTGTAACTCAAAGGCGGATCAGAATACATTAATCGAATATACTATAAAGTTGTGTAGTTTTATCTAAACATAAATTCCATTAACACAGAAAAAAGAAATTGGACTTTTGTGTAACCGAATTTTTAACGATTTAAAAACAGGTCTCAGAAGAACTGAAGAAGATTTATTTTTCAAATTTTCAAACTTTTATAAAATTGATAAAATCACCCACTACATACTCTACTTTTGCATACAGAATTACAGGAGAATGTCAATTATATGAATACGTTATGATTGAGCTGATTCTTTTGTTCAACTATATTTTTACTAAAGTTTGCTGAAATAGATGCTATGGGTTCACTTGATCCCTTCAAATTCGTGGAGATTTGATCCCCTTCGCCATACTTCATACACACCACTGAAAATAACCAAAATCACACCAGAACAATTGAAGTCATTGTTGTCATAAAAAAAATGTCGAAAATGAACGCTTCATCGTAAAGAAACATAACTGTAATTGTTTACTACAGTATACGTAGCAACCATTCATCCCTCATTTGACGTTCCTCAACCATAATAGACAGCTTTCAAATAATTGCACGGAGATTTGGGGAATTCGTAAGAGGTGAGAGATGCGTAATATGTAGTAACAAAAATAACAAGATGCACATAAAAAGAGCGTCACAATTCACTTGAATTTACATTCAAGAACATGTAAAAATGCGCTTTGTTCACAATTCTCCATCTCTATTTAACCGAGTTCTACATCAAAAGAGACACAATATTTTATTTCACATGTCAAAACATGTAAAATATCATTATTAATTGGCAAAACACGTCGCATTGTGGTTTACGTCAAATGTAATTTTCCTTTTTTCTAAGTGTGTAGTTTAAATGAAGTGGCTGCATTTGACAGTACCCCGTGGCTTTTTTACTATTCGCAAGTCTCGTCTCTTTTTAAAAAGCAAGATTTCGACTTCCGGTTAAGCGGAATTCGCTAAAACCCAATCAATGTATTTTTGAAACGGGCTTGACAAGTAGACGCCAAATATCGATGTTTGAGGCCATTTTGAAAACGATACAGTCGTGATTCGCTGGTTGGGCCACAGCCTTGTCCAACTAACGAATTTGATTCGCTAGTTGGACCGACTGACAAATGTCAAAAACTCTCCAGAAGAGATGATGGCAGTGTAAATGCATCTGTTCAAATCTCTAAATATTGTCAGATTGATTGTCAAAGTAAATTTGACACGAGATTTTGACGTTCAGATGCCTTTTAGTTGGACAATGGTCCAACTAGCGGAGGTCCAACTAAAAAGCGGTCCAGTTAAAAAGTGTCCAACCAGTGAATCACGACTGTATTTCGTGCGCAGAAGCCGACGAGATCCACCATTTTGAATTTTAGAAAAAACAGAACAGTTTCTAATTATCGATAAATAACGAATAAAAGATCAAAAATAGTTCGTATGTCTTTTCATTTTTCCGCAAAAAATTCTCAAATATTGTTTGATTTTCCGCCGAATTCAGGAGAAGGTACCCTTAAAAGGACTTACTAAGGAATATTTTTGCGAAAAGCCGTCTTGATTGCGAAAGCACTTTTTTACACGAGTCTCGTGAAAAAACACGTGCAAAAACGGCGTAAAAAATCATAGCGTAATTGACACCTGTCTTGTTAGGCCGTCATTATACAGTGGCTAAGTTGCCCTGACCTGCATTGTGCACATTACATAGGTGTGATATTTATCGCCTTTCAGAAGCGAATGCGATAAGTTCCGAGATAAATCCAACTCAACGATGAGATAAAAAAAACAAATGCTTTGCCATGGAAACGAAATAATAGATTATATTGGTAAATATATAAGATTGTATTGTTTTGTGTATCAAAAACCTCAAATTCTGGAATAATTTACTTTCCATTCCGCCAAAAGCGGAAGTTTTTAGTTTTTTTTAAAACGATTTTTACATTTTGTACGATTACAAGAACAGTGAACTTTAAATCCATTCGCTTCCATTCCACTTAACTGAATCATTAGCCCGATTCAATAGACTGAAATCATTAGTGACGTCGCGATACCATATTGACAGGCTTTTAATGTTTCTCTATCAAGAATAAACGTTTTTCAAAAGGAGCATAAAACTTCCTGTAACTTATTTTTTATGCCGATGTGATATTCTGAAGCTGTGTTGCGCCTTGGTCTGAGGGTTAAGATATTTTTGGTAAAAGCTTTTATTTTTTTTTTGTGATACCGAGGGTGTTAGTCTAATCAACCGATTTATACAATACAATACAATTTTCACTGCAAAATATTGAAAATTGGGCGAGTGACAGTGAATCTTCTGGAGGCACCTTAAAAAGGCGGTGTCCACCATAATTCAAAATCCTCTGGACAAATCGTTTTGGAGTTTCAAAATTCTTCTTCACATCATTGCCCGGGTAGCTACGAGAGCGTTTCAAAGAATAATTATTTTTATTTTTATGTACAATAACATTTTTTTTTTTTTTTTTTTTTGGTATAGCCAGTTTTTTTTTTGTTATAAAATACGTTTATTTGTCAATTCTTGATTAGTTTCAAAGTTTTAACTTAATAGTACAAATTTCAGCATTGGGTTTGAAAGTAAAAGTTCAAATTATCTACATCTACCCTATTTCCTTGATTTTTTTTCAATGAACAAAATGTAACAATACAACAGTTTCAGTATCATTGTTTTCGTTGTTGCCTCAATTCGCTCTAGCGAAGGCCTTAGCAGTTCATCATATGGGATGCGCCGCGCTCCAGTCAGTATCCGTAGTTTTTGCTGAAACAGTGTGTAGGCATCACGCACTCGTATGCATTGAAAGTATCTGTGTTGTATGGTTTCGACTGGCTCTGCACAGTGAATACAGTTTTCTCCATCTGCTCGTCTCATGGTGTGTAGTAAACGCCTGTGCGGTACTTTTTGGTTTACCCACATATATAAGATACTGCGCTGATCAGGCAGTAGCCCACGGGAGGATATATTCCTCCATATTCGTCTCCAATTTGCCCCGGGGCTGGCAACTACAACTTTAGCTCTGTCGGTACGTTCAATATATAATCGACTAATTTGATCGGCGGAGGGGTGTTGGCGAATTTGGAAGGGAAGGGTTGTAATATTGTCCATTATAATTTTTAGGCAAGGAAGAGAAGTTACTTGGGGAGGATTTGCTTGGTTAAGGTAGGAATTATAGAAGGGAAGGGATTCGATCTCGTGTAGGTGGCGATTGATTAGCAGTGCTTTGCATTTTATCGCCGGTAGCTGCAGGTTTAAGCCGCCCTCATCCTTACTACGCGCCAGTTGTTGCATCGGTACCGTCACACAAAAGCCGCGAAATAGATAAGAGCGCATGGTAGCAGTTAGCTTAGCCACGTGCGCTGTTTTTGGATGAAGGTTGGCTGCCATGTACCACATTTTGGATGATATGAAAGTATTCAACAACGTTACTTTTTGGTGTAAAACCAAACGACGCAACGAGTGAATCCAGACTAGTCGAGCAAAATTTGTTACGAGAATGTCCCAGTTTAAGGACACCATTAATGGGACTGAGTTTGCAAAAATCACACCGAGTATTTTTATGCTGCTTTCCGTACGATGCCATGGCACTGTTATGGGATTCGTTGTCAGACCCACGTCAATTGCCGTTGTTTTTGCTTCATTCAGACGGGCTCCTGAGACTTGTTCGAACCGCCTGAATAAAGCCCGCATTTCATTCAGCTGCTCTGCGTTGCTGACGATGGCACTGATGTCGTCCGCGTATGCGACGATCAGGTCTCCTCCACACACCTGTTCTAATCGTTTTAGTAGCGGGTGAAGTTGAATAATAAACAGATGCATAGCTAATGGGTCACCTTGACGGACCGATCGTTGTATGGGGAAGGGTGCGGAGAGGTGTCCGTTTATTAGCAGTCGAGACGAAGACGCTGCTGCTATATGAGAAAGCAACTCAACCAGCGCCGTGTTGAATCCCAGTGCGCGCATGGTGTGGAACAGAAAATGATGATTTACCCTATCGAATGCATGATCGAGGTCGAACGACACCAGTTTGCCTCTCCGCTTGTTTGTTTTCAGCTGAGCAATTCTATCTTTGAGTGCCAGGGTGGCCTGAAAGATGTTCCTGGTAGAGTTTGAGCACTTTTGCGAGTCAGTCAACAGATTGTGAGATCGAAGAACATTTTCGAGTCGTTGCTTCAGGATTCGAGAGAGGATTTTGTAGTCGCAGTTGATTAAGCTTATCGGCCTGTAGGCACGCGCAGTATCCCCTGAACCGCGTTTCTTCACCAATACGATCACCCCATCAACGAACTGTGCCGGAAAATTGGATCGAATAGCCTCATTCATGATTAGGTTTAGCTCACGATGGATGACGTTAAATGTACGCAGATAAAATTCTTTCGGCAGTCCATCAGGACCAGGTGATTTTTTGGATGCACTGGTACGGATGGCAGACAAGATTTCAGCCGTCGTTATTTCGTCCATAGTGGCTTCGTTAGTAGCGTCATTTTCTGGGATGATTCTTTCGCACTGGAAGGGGCCGTCGTCTTCTTGTTGTTCCACTTCGCCACGCGCATACAGGCCGGTGAAGTATTCGACCATGTGATTCTGTATGGTGACCGAGTCATCAATGATTTCGTCTCTCTCGTTTCGTAGTCGCTCGATGGTTGTTCTTCGCCTCTCTCGCTCTCCCAGCTGGTAGGTTGAGATCGGCTCACCCGCCACGTACGTCTCGTTGATTCTGACGAACATCTCAGAGAAGCGCCGCTCGTGTGAAAGCATTTCTGCCTTCAGTCGGTTGATGGTGGTCAGCATTGACTGGTTGCTATGGTAGCTGTCGTATGCCTGGCGCAGTAAACCGTAAAGTCGCTGCTGCTCGCGATAGAAATTATCAAACGCAATTTTTGATTTCCATCGGAAGAAAGATTTTATTTTAGGTTTTGCACACGACAGCCACCATTCCATCCATGATGGAAAATTTCGACGCTGGCGAGTCCAATACTGCCACTGTATTTGAAGCTCGTCGATGTTTTCGTCGGTCAGGAGATGAGGACGGAGGGACCAGAAACCACGACCATGTGCTCTGTCGGGAAGAGGAAGGCAAATTCTCATAGTGACGGCTTTGTGATCCGAGAAACAGCAGACATGGGCCGCAATCGTTCTCAGCTGATCTCGAAGGCCTGCGTTCACGTATAGGCGATCGAGTCGGGAGGAAGAGTTGTGCGTGATATGTGTGTATTCGATCTCGCGTGGTCGGAGCTGCTGCCATACATCATGAAGATGCAGCTGCTGAACGGTGGCTTGTAGAGCAGGACTAGAGTTGCTCCCCGTTGCGTCGCATGCCCGTAACACGCAGTTAAAATCGCCTCCTAGAATGGTGTGTGCGGTGTGGTGACGAAGATAGTAAGCGATCGTTGTGTTGAAAAACTGCTCTCGCTCGGCACGTTGAGCAGATCCCGACGGGGCATACACGTTACACAGCGTGATGTTGTTTACACGTAAGGCGAGTAATCTCCCATCCAGGCTCTTTTCTACGTGCGAGAATTTAATGTGCTCTTTAAGAGCAATTGCCGTTCCTCTCCTCGCATGATCGACGTTGCAGATAACGTTGTAGCCGGGTAAGGTGAGCTGTTCGTTTTCAACCTCCTGTAGGAATATGATGTCAAGATCCATCGAACGAGCGAAAGTGCGAAGGGCATTTAATTTGGTTGTATTGGTGATCGTGTTGATGTTAATAGTTCCAATATTGCAGCTGATGTAGTCCCCCATTGCTTACATCTCTTCATCGGAAATCTGGACGCGTCCGTGTTCGGTGGTGGTCAGGTCTTCGTCACCATGCCGCATCTTTTTCCCGGGCGGTAGCCTTCGTGAGCGTCGGCTAGCAGCTGAAGCTTGAGATGCTTGTGAGCTGTCTGTTTCCTTGCCATCAGTTTTGCGTTGTAGGCCGACGATGCCGAGTGGGTTTACGGTCGACGGTTGGTTGACTGTGGACGCAGCCGAAGTTTTCTGTTGAGTCGCTACTGGCGCGGCGGGGGGAGCCATTATATTTTTCTGCTGGGTAACTATAGACCGTGTCTCGATAGGTTCACGCGGTTGTACAAGTGGACCCGAGTCTCGTGCCAAGGGCTTCGACCCCGACGGTAGTTGTGTGTCGGCCAGCTTCGGCTTGTTCGGTTTTGCCGGTCCTTTTTGTTGGACTGACATTTTCGTGACATTTGCATATGATCGGTCGGCTGTCAATTTCTGCACGAGCAGTTTTTTGTTTTGCACACATGGGATGCCAATGTGTGCAAATTCGCGGCAGTGAAGGCAGGTTTGCCGCTGCCCCTTGTAACCAACCGCGGTATCCTCCCCCTGGATCGTCACGAGTGAATGGATGTTCTTCCTCACCACCATCCGAGCAACACGAACACCAGTCTTCACGCCTTCGAAGGCACCGTAGCGATTATCCCACAGGAGGTCACGAACGTTGAGAACCTCACCATACTCGGCGAGGAAGACAGCGATTTGTTCACTGGTGATGTCTTCGGGAAGGTCGAAAATTTGCACCTCCACAGCTCCGTCCTCCATGGTTATCCGCAGTTTGTACGATTTGCCATCGAAAACGAACTCGTGTTTGCTATCGTGTTCTTCGACGATTTTCTCAGCCAGGGTATGGCTGTTGACCTTTACGAAGGTACATCCCAGCCTCCTGCTTGGTTGGATCTGAAGCACGTTTTCGCGCGTGAGACCGAGTTCTTTCCCAATGAACTTTAGGATCACATCATGGGAAAGGTGTTTTGGGAACTGTGAATAGTCCACGCGAAATGTATTTTCCCGCATCACAGAGAAACACACTCGCGTCGATTGCAAAAGCACTGTGCTTAGAAGCACCAATGAGAGTAGTAAAATAAATCGTATAGTATAGTTCGTGAGCAAACTTTCGATATTAACGCGTTCGAGATATATCGACCGATCAGCACGGAAGCTTGCTGGTAACTGATAACATGATATCGATTCAGTAAAAATCGGATTTTTGACTTCAAAGTGTGTGTGTGTGTGTGTGTGTGTGTGTGTGTGTGTTAACCATCCTAACTCCCACTAGCTGGTAGTGATTTACAGAAAAAAGATGTTTGCATGTATTTTAACATATCCATGCAAATAACTTGGTTCAAGGATTTAGGTAGGTGTTAGCTCAATTGACTTTCCGATGACCCATTTCGTGTACAGTGCCAGACATGTTCCGAGGTCATCGTTCCATCAACCAGCCCCGCCTTACTGTAATGTTTGTATCAAATGGATTATAACATTACAATAAGACTTTCGATTCCTTACATGAGGTAAGAAATGGACGCGTATTTAGTGTATTTATTTGATTTTTGTATATATAAATTAGAATGTCTGTAGAAAAATATACCAGTTTTTCTATTTCCTTCCTCATCTTCTACTTACGCGAGTGACTGATACTTGCTTATCCATTTTTCGTCCCATTCCAAACCTCCAGATATCCTCAAAATCTCCAGCTTCTTTCTCACGCATCAAACAGCCCGTACAATCCTTTCTCTTTCCCACATTTGCAAGTACAGCGCAATTTATCAACAAAACAGTCGACCGATCGCGGCTAAGGTACACACTCGACGACATGAGCTTCTCCGTACTAACTCAAAATCGCAGTAGATATTCAAAGAAATACCCACAGCATAGTCTGATATAGGACAACTTTGACAATCCTTTGCCTTGACCACCATCTCCGCTCTCATGATTATCCATTCTTAAATTGCATCACATAAAATTCACTCCATATTGCACAACGAGGGAATAGCCTTTCTAACGCGTACAATCCCGATCCGCTGTTAAAACAATTGTTCGAGTAGACACTCCTTGGAAAGATTTCACTTATTTTCTTTATTTCTCACTTTACGTCTCTCGACATAAAAAGAAGTGTCGCGTTTAACATAAATTTCCATTGACAATCATGCAACAATACGACGCGGCGTTTGTTTATGTCAATTATAACACTTTTCTGCAAGAGCTTTCATACCGCCTTGATGGAATGCGGGAAACACTTACTGCTACTCACCTGCAGATGGCGAAGCAAGCACGAAGTATGTGAAATTTTACTGGCGAATTGCACATAAGTCAAAAACCAAAAAGCAACTTTTCACTATCGAAAAATGAAACATTTTTTTCGATTTTTGTCACCGCACAACCGAAAATCGTCAATGCACGGATTAGTCAAGATTCGCGATTATCACAACGTCACAAAATCCGCCTAAAAACACCGAATTTGCTTTGAATATCAATTCAAAACCAAGAGCACAAATAAAAACAAACTGCATCACAACAGTGTTCATCGGATTTTTGACTTCAAAGTGCTATAAAATCGGCGAAGCACTTTGGAATTCATCACGCGAGTGCAAAATACACCATCAACAAGTTTGGGGAACACTATTCTTTGGAAGAACTACCCGCAATATGCTGAAAAACCTGGTATCTCTAATTAGGATTCAAGAAACGGAACAACCTGAAGACCTACAAAAAGCAGAGAATCGGGAAATAAGGAGCAGAACGTACTGCAATAAGTTCCCGGAAACTATATTCGCGAGTTTAACAGTGACTCAAAAACCCTTCCAGTTCCATCATTTTCTATTTTTTTTTTATTTGGCAAGTAGTACAACAATAGACGACTAAACTGTTTATTTAAATGTTTGGGTGTCGTCTTGAGCGATTTTCCCCTACCTTCTTTCATCATCCCTCTCAAATGATCAATATCAGCCCAACTTGAACCATATGCTTCACACCACAAGAAAACACCTACTAAATCGAACTGGTTCATTGGCGACTATGAAAGAAATCTGTTGCGAAAGTGAATCATATTAGATCAAATATCTCAGCACTCTCACGAATCGAATAGCTAAGCCGGCTCATGTTCTCTCTCGTTCTTGCATTCTCAGCTGTTCCCGCGCTCTGACGCAATAACTTCTACAGCCATTCGCTCCGCACACGACCGCAAAGCGTACAGATCACTTGACCACTGGCGACTGCGCCGAAAAAAACAGCTGTGATTTCTTTTTATATGTCTTGCACGCTTATGCTTTATGGCAATTAACATTTATTTTTTTTCTGTACATTTCTACAAATCAACTGCATGTAGCAAAACGACGAGTATGACTCGCCGCCAAGGCTACGAGGAAAGTCATTTCATTCAATACAGAAATTGTGATGCGATCAGAGGTGGTAGCTGGGCTGGGACCGATTGTGAGTCATTTTTTTCTGTTCGGGTCGTCGGATAGGTCGATTATTCTGAACTTGCGCGAATAAACCGGTTTATTGAATCGCTGTTGATAACGCGCTGTGTCAGGAGCTTGAAGTTTGGAACCGGCAAGTCGGGCGTTGTGAAATGTGATTCAAGCAGGCTGAATCGGCCAGTGAAAGTGTAATGTGTAAAAAAGCTGTTTGTGTTTACGGACGGTGGTGATCTGAATGCTGTCAGTGCTGGCGATCTGTAAAGCCATAAAGTAAAGCGTGCGATGATTTTGTGACGAAGTTTGTTGTTTCATCAATCTGGTTTTTTCGTGTGAACCGCGATAAGCGATAACCAAACAGATAACGGCAGCATAAATCATCCTTATCAGTGTATTGAAATACATTTAGTAGTTCGTAGAGAGAACAAACTTTCAGTTGGAAACCAAATTATGCCTGCCCGTTTACATCGCGGTAAGTTAATGTTGTAGATAAGAAGGACTATACAAACCGGCGAAAGTTATCTCTTCGTAATTTTATTGTGCCTTCTATGTAAACCGTGGGAAAGTGCAGGTTCGGAACCATGGGGCAGACCACTTCTGATATAAGTACAAAATTGAATACATTTTACCCATCAAAACCAATTCAATTAGACTACTAGGGTACACTGTACAGTTGATGCAAAAGGATTGTACTTTCTCGTTTATATTAATTAGTATTCATTGCACATTTTCAGTCATCTCTCCCTTGTACTGGACTCAATATTAATATTTGGCAGACAAAAAGAAATTCCTATTCAAATAATATAGTAGCATGAACCCTTAAATGTATACGGTTGCATTTTGGCACCATCTCGGAAAATGGGTTCAAAAAATTTTTAAATCCTATATTTGTCGACAAAAATATCATTACGGCTTAAAAGCCAACTTTAAAATCAGAGGCGACGCGTCGGTACGTTCAACCTGTTCATTGAACAGGTAAACAAAAACTGACCCGAAATCCATTTCAGTCAAAATTAATAGCAGCAGCACTCAAATTAATTTACATGAAAGTAATAATCTCCCAACCTTGAAGTTCGACAATTTGGTCCAAACGACAAAACCAACCTAGCATACCAAGCAAGTACATTTCAAAAATTTTCTTTCTGCCCATGACCGGTTCAATCTCAGCCATGCACGCATCTCGTACTCTCACCGCATGCTCTGGACAGAGCAGCTGCATGAGCGACGGCTGGAACAGCAGCGAGAGTGCCATGGGCGACGGCTTTTTCTATTTCCTTGTTCACCGGTTCAAGTCAAATATTGAACCAGCGTGCATTGCTATAGCGTCCATATGGGCGTTAGAGTTGTGTGCAAGCGAGAGCGATTTATAATTTTTGAGCGCGTGGCGCCGTATGTTCATAACAGTCGGTCGAACGCTTTCTTGGTCTTTCTTGGTACTGAGAGTGGAAAATGGACATAAACTCAAACCAGGGATTGTTCGAATGATCTCGTGTTCTATTGGTATAATGAACGGGTTGATGTTAAATATCTTATGCCTACGATATTTCACGAGAAAAATATTTTTTTTTCTAGATTCAATGAATTGCACGAGGAACATTCAAAATTATATCCCGTTTGAAATAGTTGAGGGAAGACTTTAAACCGGTTGACAAATATTTCAATCCTTATTATACAGAAGGACGAATATTTCTTTGTGTATAGAGCACAAGATTCTACATTTCAAGTTAATTCATATCATACCATGATTTATAACTGCTCACGAAAATCATCGTAGTTTCGTTTTCTACCATGAATTTCGTGCAATGTACATAAAATATTTAAAATCACGAAAATTTTCGTCCATCAAGTCGCCATGTTTTCAGTTAGTTCACAAAATTAAAGCATCTAATCTATTTTTAGCAGATATACGAATAAATTCGTTCAGTGATATGAATTTTTGGTTCATATTTATGTTTGGGATTCTTCAGAAAAAATTGTTCGATATTATAAAGACATTCGTGTATTTTATGGAACAATTCGTTTGAATTATGACAGATACGTAATAAGCGTTCGAAAGTCTTTTCGTGTTTTTTTACGAAAAACTCTTAATGAAAATAAAAACGTTTCCGTAGAACTACGAATGATTCATCATATGCACGAAAAATTCATATATTTTACGAAAGTTTTCTGTACGAAACCTATTCGTATTAGATTTTCAAATATATTCACTCAGTGTACTTTTTGCTCTTTTAAACATTCTACCAGACGTTTGTAAGAGAATTCACCGGTGGGTTCTGACAACAAATTTGTTTTGCTCAGCTCTTGCGAACAGAAAACCCGTCGACGAACATCTTCCATTGATCCTATTCTTTTGATGTTGGATGGAATCGACGATTTTGTCGGACGTCGAACCCACCCGAGTAACGTCAGAAGAGATAAACAATAAATCTAGAGAAAATTTTCAATAGGACGTAAGTAACATTGAGAGCCTCTCTTTGTTTACTTTCTCTTTCGTTTATTACGACGTCATTACAACACTTTATACTAATTTTACAGTACATATCGAAAGCCGACGGTTTTTACTACAATATTATGCAAAGAGTAGAGTAGTAAATGTTGAAATGGCCGAGTAATGAACAGAAGAGAAAGACCTCAAAGAGAATCTCTCATTGTTACTTACGTCCTATTGAAAATTTTCTCTAGAAATACTCAGCTGATCTAAAAACGTCTCATGGAGTCGAATTAGAGATGATTGTGACGTTTTGAGGGCCTTTGTGGTACATTGAACAGATTAACGGTGAAACCACGCGTCGCCTCTGTTGAAAATTCTCTTTGAAAGTAAATTCCGGACAAACCGTTACTCACCAGTCACAGATGTTGGTAGCAAGCAAAAGAGAAAAGTTTTCTCTTTCATTAACTGCTGTGAAGTGTGTTTGGCCAGTAACAGTTTGTCCGGAATTTTCTTTCATAGAGAAATTTGACAGCTGGCTTATAAGCCATAATCATATGTTTGTTAAGATTTGGGTGTCACATATACGGGGGAAGAATGATTTCGATACCATCGTGTAAGCCTATTATGCAATCGTTGCCAAATGCTTTGCCTGACATGGTTGAGCAAATATTGTGGCAAGAGAAGTCATAAACTGACGGCGTGCGATACTTTTTAGCGATTTGGTTTTTACTACAAAACGCTTTCACGCTGAATAGCTCTTTAACAGTTTTGTAAGACTTCTTCGTCCACTGCTACAAGCGATCGAATTACTTGCGCGGCCAACAGGAAACATGCATATTCAAATAGAACTCGATGGTTTGGTGATTTATGGTCTGAATAGATTGTGCGATGAATTGCGATGAGCCTACCCGATCAGCGGTTGCACGTGCAAGTGTGCTATTTGGCACCGAAAAGTGGCATAATAATTCTAACTTGAATACAAATTTATATACATGCAGTTAATGACCAAATTGGAGAAAAAGAAAACCAATGGATTGTTTAGTTTCGCAGTCCGAACCCGATAGGAAACACATCACAGAAATATTTCAAAACCATATCTCGCATTGCTACTTGTTATAAACTTGTTATTTTAACTACTAACGAGATCTAATTAATTACAAACATCTAATATGTTACAAACATTGTGTTCTGTTATAATCTTATTTCATTCAGATATGGAAGTAATAACCTTTTTTATTTCGACTATGTTAGTCACATTTTCTTTTTTACGTTTTAACGACATTCAATTAGCTAGAGATTACTGGGTAGGGAAAGTTATGAAAATTAGAGCCATAGTACTCAAGTGAGAGCAAGGATGTGAAGTAAACAGATCGGAAAACTAGAAGTGGCAGGGTCATTAGAACAGGCTTAATATAGTACGGGCTTAATTTTTGCCTTCTGTTAATGAGGGTCGAGCTTAGGCAGAATAACTACGAATCACCCGAGTTCACTAACATGTGTCCTTGATAAAGGTAGACGTATCTATCTTTACCGCGACAACCGGCAAAAAAGCTACGCAAGATCACCACTGAAAACCTGTCGACGATTAGCATCAATCTTAATGATGATTGCTGCTGTTCATCTCTGTTTGCCTTTTGAATGCCGGGATAGATTTTTATTAGACTATTGTCACTGTTCTTACAGTCGTGGCGGGTTTGCTACATTGTGTAAGGCAATGGCTGTGTCTACAGCGGCTACCCACCGCTGCCGATGGATTCCCATCAGTTTCTTTTTCTTTTTTCCTTTTTTTATTTCGACTATGTTAATCACGTTTTTCTTTTTTACAATTTAAAGACATTCAATTAGCTAGAGATTACTGGGTAGGGAAAGTTATGAAAATTAGTGCCATAGTACTCAAGTGAGAGCAAGGATGTGAAGTAAACAGGTCGGTCACGGTAAAGATGGACAAGTCTGCCTATGCCGGGACACATGCTGGTGAACTCGGGTGATTATGCTGCCTAAGCTCGACCCTCATCAGCAGAAGACAAAAGTTAAGCCCGTACGATATTAAGCCTGTTCTAATGACCCTGCCACTTCTGGTTTTCCGTAGAATTTTCGTAACTCTGTAGAGATGCTCCATCGCCTCAGTATACCGATCTTCCTGTAGGTGATGCCGAATCTATATTCGCACTGCGGAAGGTGCGAACATTTGTGATGTCGGAGAAGAAATTTCCGTTCATTAGAAAATGGTCGATTTGGTTCTTAGTTTGTTATTCAGATGATCTCAAGGAAGGCGTTCATGTTGTTGTTTAAAGCTTTAGTTGCTTTAAATGCATTTTTCTCGTTCTCATGTCTCGTTTCGTGAGGGCAGTGCATGTTGATGATGCTGTAGTTGTAAAAATGGCCTTTAATTCACACACACATTCTTTCGCTGATCGTCTGCTACTTGATTGCGCGTTGGCGCATATTGCTCAGCACTATAAAGCTGATTCCCAACTCGTTTGTTCTGCTGTTGCTCTAGTAGAATGTAACCGCTCGATGTCCGCTTTTCCACACATTCTGTCCCGCCAAGCAAAGCTCCTACAATGTTACGGCTTTGAAGTTGCGAGTTTTCAGCTCATCGTGTAGAATTCTTTCGAACCCTCGGAAGCAAAGTGACTAGCAGTTCGATGTGCAAAGTTTCCAATCGTAGTCCTTCTTTCGTTACGTGGGCTTTGACCGATTGTTCTGATCCGCTTTTTCTTCCTGATTCTCCGTAACATGATGTTTTCTAGGCGCCTTGTTGGGTTTGACCCGACCTCTTGTCTCGTCGAAGGACAACCGTGCGGGGTTTCTTTGACACCTCATGTATTCCGTGCTGTCTACGGTAGGGTTATAGCGCCCATGCCCACTCGCACTTTCTCATTTCGCTTCTAATGCAGAAGACGGTAGTACCCAGTTGATTTTATAAAATTTTTAAAAGAAAGTTAACTATGAAGATATGAAAGGTATTATTTATTATTTTTCTCATTTCGAATGAAATCGTAGCTGCTGAACTGTTATTATTTCTGAGCTATCAATATTTTATCAAGTTCACATTATATAGAAGCATTTTCGAAAAATCAACGATTTTCGTCAACACTACCCCCTAGCTAAATTTCTTGCATCGCCACTGCCACATCTCAATATAAGCTAGTTTTTTAGTGTAGTTTGAACCAAAAATGTCTATTCGCATTTTCTATTCCGAACAAAAATATGTTCAGCCATCTCTAAAAAACAGGTGACATTTTTTACAACATACACACATACATAAACATAGACATTTTCCGATCTCGACGAACTGAATCGAATGGTATGTGACATGATACTGATAAGAAAACATCACAAAATCGTAGCGGCGAATGACAGCTAATTGAATTTATTTAAAAGCATAAGTAGTACTGTAGATAATAGGCTTTCGATTTTGACAGTTCTACATTGGTGTTCTACAATAGCGTTAGTAGAAGCTCAGAAAGCGAGCTGTCAATCTCTGCACAATAATAGTACAATATTTCGACTTGTATTGTATTATGTCACCATTTAATCACAATATACAGCTCAACGGCACTTTAAAACTCCTATATGAAGATCTAAAGCAGATATAGGGCTACGTTACAATGCTTATTGGTTACTTGGGTAGTGCTGGTTTCAACATATAATAAAGGACTCTTCAAAACAATGTTTTGTCTAGCACGTAATTATGAGTAATTTTTACGCTACATAAGTAAGTCTCAAGCGGTGTAAAACTAATAATAGTCACGAGAATATCATTATTTATGTTAATCCTCGGGTTAGTTGATGGAAATTAAGTCGGTGCTTGGTTGTAAAAACACTCCTCGTGGGGAATTGGTAATTACCTGGTTGAGAAGTAAAAATCTTAATCTAAAATGACTTTCAACGCAAATACAGTGTTCTGATTCCATGCAATACGAGAAAAACGGTAAAAGTGATGTTAAAAATCATGAACAATACACAAAAATCTTGGTTAGTAGTGAATTGTTTATTCATTATTATAGCATGTCAAACAAAGATATGTTTTTAACCTTTTTCTAACATAGGTCAATTATACTTTTCAATCGAAATTGATTAAATCTGTTCGTATCGATAAGCGAACAAGCATTCAATAATTGGTCTAGAATGGTATGTTCCAAAAACAGACTGCCGTTACTGTCATTCAATCATCATTCATACACAACAGATGGCGCTGCATGCACGAAAAGATTTAGACAGTTCTCGGACGCTTGCAGCGCTACTCTTCTGACTGCATTTAGAACGATGTCTTCGAGATCCCATTTCACTTGTCCGGAACAAGCTCTCTCGCAGATTGAGTCGTCCAAAGGAACCTATGGCGCAGGTGCTGTTTACTCTTCCGGAACTGCTTATCGGTGCCGTGCAGCAGATCGAGGTAGCCAAACGTTCCAAAACATTCCGTGAATCTGCAAAAAATATTCCACAGACAAACTTTAGCGTTCATTCGATACCATTTCGCACACTTACTTAGCATGATGATAGTCATGATACTCCGGACTCGGAAAGAATGGCAAATGATATCCGCAGTGATCTCGTATTGTGTTAATAATGAGCAGGGTGAACCACAACGTAGCCGTCGCCAGATGACTCTTCATCAGATGAATGCCGATGATCGGTGGAAGCATATTACTGATGACATGCTCAACCGGGTGACAGTACATAGCTGTCCATGCGAACGGAGATGTCCACTCGTGGTGCTTTTTGTGGACGTATCGATACAATGGTCGTAGGTGCAGGAAACGATGCACGTAGTAGAATCCAATCTCGGCGAAGAACAAACAAACACATAAATCACGAAGCACTTCGAAGGCAGTTGGCAAAACTCGAACGTTCGGTAGATTCGTTCTGCCGGCCGAATGAAATCCAATGTAGGTAAGCGGAATTCCAACCATCGTCTGGTTGAACAGGATCGTCTTCGCAACCCTTAGCAGACCGTCCCATTCCAGTGGTTCATTCGTCCCAGGTTGTGTTTTGTATTTGCGCAGCCAACGAGGACCGTTGAAAACATCCATTAGCACAAACAAACCGCCAAACACCCAGAAGAAACCATTCACCCAGGTTGTTAGAGCCCATACATAGAGGAATTCAGGATCATCGCCTACGGGTAACCGTCAATAGCCTTGAACTTTGAAACAACGAATGTTTTGCGTTTCTTTTTTCACAAACTCACCAATCGTGTCCAGCAAATTATTCCAACTATTTTGTAGGAATGTCACGGATCCATTGGTCGGATCTTCCACTAACTCCATGGCGATAGTCTCGTATAGAGTAATGTTATGAGCCAAGGCATACAGGAAACTAACGAAGTTTTTCGTTTTCCATATTTGGAAGGGGACCGTGATGCAACCAAATAGATAAACTTTGGCGCGATCCAAATCGACGGGCGGAGCAGATAAGATTAGATATCGGAGGCACATTTCTATTAGAAAGTTTATGCAACCCCACTAAACCCCTGAACGGGAAACAACGGGGAATTCGTCGATTTACGATTGTTACGCGTTCTGTGCTTTTTGGAAAATGCTTATTCATGCTTTGGGTAAACTGTCGATGTTCGGTGATGTTGAAATTTTTTATGGTGATTTCCGGAGAATGACAAAATTGTCTATGAAAATTGTGGTATGTGATATAATTTACCCCTCACATCATTATTCTAATGAAACATTCTTGTAAATAATTTTGCTACTTTTTAAATTATCTGGATAAATCTGGATACATTCTCTGAAATCTTCAGACAAAAATAAATGAAAGCCGCTTAAAGACCTGGACGAATCCAGATAAATCTGGAAGGTTGGCATCCCTTATTCCGGCTCCATAGTAACAAAACTGATTCTAATTAGAATCGGTTGTGTCACTGGAACCGGAATACTAACTAGAACCAACCAGAATTCCGGGTCAATTTCCGGTTGGACGAACTGGTTTAGGATGGCCTCAAAAACATCGATCCGGCAATTTTCCCAGAACCCTAGCTCACCCTTTTATACACGGTCCCAAACACTCATTTGCTGGTGGGTTACCCCACCACAGCTTTGGGAACAATTTTTCACTAGTGGTCTATCCCCCATATGCTCGTTCGTGTGTCAGTGGCGCCATAATTGCAAATGCGGTCACAGTTCCAACTAGAAATATATTTAAAATGACCGATAAAGCGAGCGAAGCATTGTTTTCGAGTGTTATGTCTGTTAGTCTGTGCTTACACGTACATCCGCTGATCGGGTATACGTTGCGTACAACAATATACTCATCGATGTTGCCTAGATTGAAATCGGCGTATGTTATTCCACAGATGCGCGAGCATTATATGGCTGTTTAAAATAAAAGATTGCGGGAGAATTATAGTACATAATAAGAGTTATGTTTGGTTAGAAAATTTTAGTTTTACCTGTGACTGCATATAAGGCGCCAACACTAACTTTTCATAGAAGAGAGATAGAATATCGAAATGTTCGGAAGAATTATTGCAAAATGCCTGTACTACAACTTTGTGGAAGACACCTAATGTCTATCTCTTTCCGTTGAAAAGTTAGTGTTGGCGTCCTCTATGCGGTCACAGGTGGAACTAAAATTTTATAACCGAAATATAACTCGTATAATTCACTATAATTCTTCTGACCATACTATTGAGCCCCAACGATTATTTCTCAAAAATGTTTAGTTCGTGCGAATCGAGTACTGATACACAACCATGCGCTGTTAGGCCCCATGCAAAACTGACTCAGATATCACTTCATGAAAAATTTAATAACTTCGTTAAACAAAGTCAGATTTGTCTTCGACAAAGTTGTAGATAATTACATTATCTTTCTTATTTTCTTTTACAGTGATAATGCGATGCATGCAGTGCCACCTAACGGCGAAAATGCAAGCTAGTGGGTTTTTACATGTAAATTGTCGAAAAATCCCATACAAACTTCTAGAACGTTGGTCCGGTAGCTAGACTTGTCCGATTTGCTTCAAATTTGGTGCAAGTACTTCTGGTGGGACTAGGAATCGATTGAGGGGTGGGCCGATAGGAGTCAGTTTTTTTCCTGTCACTCTACTGTTCAAAACTTTCATCAAAATGGTCAATAACGACGCCGGCCACGATCAATGCTGTTCTACCGAGGAAGGGAAGAAATGTTAGTTCGATACTCGCTGTTTATAGAGAACGAGACTACCATCTGCATCTCCACGAGCATCACGGGTTAAGGAATTGTGCTAATAGGAAAGGGAAAAGGTATGATCTTAGCTATATGCTCGTGAGTCGTTGTTGAACTCCGGACAGCCGGCCATCGGGAGTGTTGCTTGTTATTGATATTTTAATGATCATTTCCTGATTTTTTTTGGTTTTCGTTAAGCTTGAAGTTGAACTTCACGTTGAATAGCGAGAAAATGACTTAAAACATACTCAATTGAATTTTTTACAAATATTTTTGACAGAAGGAAAACTAGTAAAGGAGAAAAATAGTCTCGAAAAAATTAATCGAGTGTAGTAAACAAACCGAACCTACATCAGAAAACTCGATTTTATTTGTGCAAAGAATATGAAATAGTTTTGAGCGGCCTAAACTAAGCATAAACTGCACCGAAAGCTTTTATTTGTATGACGGATACAATAACTGTGTTTGTTCCCCTTCCCTGTCAGCATACAACCCACAGATCTTAACTAAAGCCGGCTCCACCCAAAGCGGAACTGAGCCAGATTTCCAACCCCAACCACTGTCAAAATGTATGAACTGACAGCGGAATACACAGGAATATAGCATAACCGCTGTCAAAATGCATGAACTGACAGCGATCTGGGCCAGAGCCCAGGTTCAAGCAACAACGGCACAAGGCGGGTCGTACTCCGGTTGGCACCGCGGGGAGGTAAGGGATAGGACATAGTATGGGCTCATGTTGCACAATAATACAGCTTTGCTAACCTTGTTAAATGCTCAATTAACAGTATCGAAAGACTCAAAATTATCTTCAACATTCATAAATAGTGAGCTGGAGAGTACATTTGAATGTGTGTGTGTGTGTATACAATCCATTTCCCACTGTCCGGCAGTGCTTTTATGGAAGAAACTTGTCTGCATCTACGTGATGGTATATTTGTTTTCACCGATAGATGCACACAAGTTTAGCCCTGGAAATGAAAGGCGATAGCTCTACTGTACATCCAACGACCGATTTCAAGAATGCCTGTTCCTACATGTACATTCTGAGGCCGCCTTCATATACAATAAGCCCCGCGCAAATACATCCATGTATCAATTGCATATTTGCAATATATTCGCACTTCCAGAATGAAAAATATTTTTGATTTTGGCACGTATTTACAAAAAGGAAAATATTTACAAGCATTGAAAAATGACATGAAACGATCTCACCAACTCTGAATAAATAAATTCATGAGATTTCTGTGAGGAATTCTCCCCCATCCATGAAATTGTTGCATCAGCTACTCAGGTCTAGGCGGCGCTGCAGGCGCTAAGCGGAACGAACGGGCGTATTTTTTCGCATCTTGCTTCACATACTTCAATAGCAAAGTTGTGACGACAAATTTCTATGCAAAATCACACTTTTCTCGCGATATTTCAACCTATTAACACGTAACTCAACAGGAAAAACTACCTACTAAATGATTGACTTCATTTTCCTGTTGAATATACTTTATATCACTACAAAACTTTGAAAAACATTGGACGTTAACGACACACGTCCGGGCGATTCGCCAGTGCTGCCACTTCAGTTGGAGAGTACATTTAAATGTGTGACAAAAAACGATTTTCAAAGCTGTTTTACTGTTAAAACCTTAAACTTTGTTTTCGCAAGTTTTGTTTATGTTGTTGACGTTTGATGAACCTATAGAGTTCTATGCAAATTATTTAAAACACACTACCTGGGGGGTTTGTTTTCCTCCAGCTGTCATATGTAAAATTGTCAACCAAATTAAACGTTTGAAAAAGCTCGTTTTAAGTATTCATAATGGTGTTAAAATGCTCTACGTCGCTGAAAAACTTATTCCGAACTCCTACATTACCGATTGGTCAGGTCCCATCGTGAAAATAATCCAACCGAAAAGTTATTTCCGATTTGTTTTCCTCCACCTGTGACAGGTGGAGGTAAACAAATCGTTGAACCTACTAATACAGTTACAGATTGTCAAGTACTCTATATGGCATCTATGTGTCACGTAATTCTCAAAATAATCGTACTAATAATAAGCTGTCATTAATGTATGATTTAAAATTTGATATCTGGGAAAAGTGACGGGGTATCGGGCTTACTACCAGTTCCCCCACTGATATCACAACAGTCTTGATATCGATAAAGGATACAAAAAATATGGCCAAAATAAATGAATGTGCACCACTGTGCGGCAGAGGTAGAACGTGGAAATTCGGTACGCGTGCGCCACCTTAAATGTTTGTAAATTTCAACGCTCACTCATCCCGCACACCAGCATCAACACCGGAAACAAGGGCAAATGAAGCAAATGAACCGCCGACCAAGAATGAAAGAACCGAAAAAACCCGATACAAACGGATACTGAACGAGTGAATAACGGAACCGATGGAAAAAATCATACGAAGAGGGGAAAAATGCGTTTCCTTTCCTACATGCCTACACTTTGTATTTTTTTTGTCTGCTGAATAGGATGAAGTGTCAAAGAGTGGTACATGAAAGGAATACCAACACACTGGACTGGTAGTCGGGTGTGCGTTTGCTCAGCACTTGTATCGTACCAACATAGCGACCCTTTGCCTACTCCTTCGGTTAAAGTGTGCAACGGTATGCTTCAGTTGTATGTATGCAAATTTGTATACAGACAAGTAAGGGCAAAGGGCTAATAAATTAGAGATGCACTGTTTTGGGTAGATGAGAATATTATCTTTGTTTTCAATGATAAACACAAAAGGTGTGAGTACGTCAGATGGTGCTGCATCCTATCACCGGATTGCTATGATCGTTTTATTTAGAATAAAATCAATGTCAAATTTAGGGCAAGTTCCGGACAAACGGACACAGCAGCTGATAATAAACAATGAAATAAAGTTCGCTCTATCGTGAACAGCTTTGAACTGTGATCATGCAAATAACGGGGTTTCTGGGATTTCTCTTCAAATAAAATTTTGACATCAAAAAAATATAATAAAAATCATCTCCAAAACATTGACCATCCCCAATCACCTACGCGACATAGTCAAACCGACACCACTACCAGCACAACGGATCCGCTTCGGGCGCCGAAGCATGGAAACGTCGCCGTCGCGACGCTACACTACCGGGCTGCTCTGCTACTGCGGTTGGTGAAAAACTTCGAACAAACACAGCCCGCCATTCACTTCGTTCGTGCCAGTCGTTAGTTTTCACTGGAATCGGACGCGTCGGTATTATCGTAACGTGTCAACCATCCGGAGCGCTTAGATTGATATACACTTGTTTTCAGAAAGGGGGGTGTAGTATCCCTTCATCAGGACACACATTGTATGTCAAAAGTGAATAGTGTTTTCTTCTATTGGGGTTGTCCTTTCTCGCAGAGATAAAAGCATGTGACATGAGATAGGCAAACTTTGTCAATGGGAGTATGCAAAATTTTCACAAATAAGTTAGTCAGTGAGTGTAGTAACTGTTATCCATTTCGAGGAGGCTTCAGCGCATTTTATTGCCACAAATAACATCCCCTGCAGATAGGCAAGGATGACACCCTCTCGGATTCGATTTGAAAAGAATCTCATTCTCAACCTGAATTATCGTATGTCGTGAATAAAACCCTCATCTACATTGAAGTAGTAAAATGGTGCAGCAGGTGGATCCGTGATACGCATCCTTTTCCAGGATAGTGCTCAGTGGTTTGGAGCGTGAAGCAGAAGTTTTCGGCGAAAAGGATCGAATGAAATCTAGCGGTTGTGTGGTGGTAATGCATAAATTAATGGAGAAAAATGGTGTGAGCTCCCCTTTCCCGGTGTTTTGTGTAGTTTGATATACGTGTATATGTGTGTGTTTGGTGTTTCCACTTTACCTGTACACGTCGTTCCTTCGTTGACCCAATTTCCACTGTTCGCGTTCCGTGGTTTGAATAAGCACAGCAGTTGCGCTTGGATGTAAAGTCAATTGCAGGCAATGTTGGCCACCAGGCAAAATGTGATTTCTCTGCAGTGCGTTATTTTATCCCTTGAAAGTTTTCCTCCCACGATGCGAATGAAAAGTAAATTGATAAAATCCTGAATAATATCCTTCCACTGGTGGAAGGACTTAATAAAAAACGGAATTTAAGTACCCTCATCAAACGGCAAAGATAAATGCAGTGAAGTATAAGTAAAACGATGGCCACTCTACCGCTGATATATAGCGCCCACAATCCGACGGAGGTTTCCACCGCCTTCGGTTAGTGGCTGCTGCCGCAACCGGGCGGCTCCATTGAATTGTCCAAGTTGGGAGCGCTTTGGATTAACACACATCGACATCGCGCAGTTCAACCGGCAATCCGGCAGCAACGAAAGCAAGTTCCGGGGACTAGACTAGCAGCAGCAGCAGCAACAACAACAAAGTAAGTTTCCTGTGAAGAGAAATAAAAATCAGTTTTCTATTCCCTTACTTGCCAGCAAAGCGCAATCGGACCGTGTCGCGTAGTAAATTGAGTGCGAAAATGTGAATCCGTTCCGACTGACCATTCAGCTAACGAATCGTAGCGTAAGGTTTCCTTTCTGGAAAACGATGCGACCGGAATCGACCGCGGCGGGTTTTATCTGGTCGGTTCGGTTTTATTTTCCAAGGGATTCATTCGGGTCCTTACTTCTAGAAAGGAGAAATTCAAATGTATTTTGTATTTTTGATGTTCGGTCAGAAATTTGATGGAAAGGAGGAGATTTGGTTCAAGATGTCAACGGAAGAGGCTATATACAAAGAGAATTTCCTTACTGACGTCGTATTAAATTTGTTTTCAGAAATGTTTGAGCAGTTGAGTTCAATGAATAATTGGCATTGGATTCATATTTATTGGGCAGAACTGTCATAACCAATATTTAAAATAAAATAGAAAAATATCAAGTTATTCCCAAATAACTAAAAGGCTCGATTCTTATAAGTGGCACACAGTTCTGGCAAAGAGAACTTACAGAATGAACAACTGTTGTTTGTTGAGTGTTCTAGGCAGTCGGCTACCGAGACTACAAGTCTTTGATAAGGAAAGAGATTTTGTGGAAAGCTCGTATTTGTTTAATTCTGTGCCACCCCGCAAATTCTTCTCAATACTCGAATTCTCAACTTCCAGCTAACAATAAATGACTACGTGACACGTCATGCGTTCATTCGTCAGCTCAACGGAAGGAATCGGAACTGATCCGACGTAAGACGATATTGGATACATTCTAACCGAACAGAAACTTACATAACAAAAGCAATTTAATTCCCATAGAAAACAAACGCCACTCACGTTCCAGCGTCCTCCGACCGAATTCCAATACACACTCGGCACAGAATAGCGTTCCACCGTAAAGGAACGGAAAATTGGAAGAGGCCATCCGAATAGCAAACGAAAAAAAAGTATCCTATAATCCATCATGTCCGAAAATTGGATGGATAGGCTGGCAGGAGGGAATTTTCGGAACATGGAAAAGCATTTCGGTTTCCTTTTTCGCCGTGCGATGATCAAAATCATTGGAACAGGCACGCAAATGGTATGTACGCGCGCGCCCCCTCCTATAGTGTCGACGTGAGCGGTGTTCGATCGGAACTGACCGAAATGGGATATGTTTCATACTAACCAAGGATTTTGAAAAGAAACATTAAACAATTTGATACTCATAAAGCACAGTTGGGAAAAATGAATCAAAAACAAGTTTAACAAAGAATATCTTTTCATTTAACAAATCTTAAGAATCGATTGCAGATATTTAAAACGACTACATGAAACGTTATTATGCTCGATTTGCCCCAAATTTCCCTTTTTGTTTGAGTTTATTTTCAAGTCTTACTGTATAACCTGGAAGAAAACTGAATGTTGGTGATCAATGTTAGTATTTCTCATGTAACAAAGTCCAAGAAATCTAAAGAACAAATTTAAAATATGCTTTAACCCATTTGACCCCAATTCTCCCCATAACTGAAAGTTACAACTAAATACTTCAGAAGGAGGACGAATGCAGTTTAGTAAAAGTAATATTTCTTATGTAAAATAGGCAAGGAAGCTATAGCAGATAGTTTGAATTACCGTTTGAAACGTGTTAAGTCGTTTCACCCCAAATCTTCCCTCAACTCAAGCTTCCCGCTCGGACGTACCTGGCAGAATTCCCCCCAGATAGCCGGCAGCGAAATAAAAAGTCTGGCAGAATTTCTGGGGGTCTGGCTGGCACAGCGCTGCCCAGCCGGCCGGCTCAAATGCAACAACCGTTTCTGGCAGAATTTTTCGCCTTAGGTTATTAACGGTTTTTTCTCCCGCATTTCTGCCAGGCACGCACCGACAGGACCGGTTTTGTACCGCTTCAGGTTTTGTTTGTATTTTTTCTTAATTTTTTTTTTAATTTTTATGTAAATTTATAATAAAAACATGTCTGGAGACATAAAATCCATATTTGAAACCAAAATCTTCGTTTCTCCCTATTTTTTCATCTGCCAAAACTATCCTACTTGGAAAAATGTAAATATTGCGAAAATGAAACAACGATAAACAAAACAGAACCGGTGAGGCGAATCTGCTTGGCATAACTGGAAGGAGTATAGCTGAATTCTGGCAGCGCCATTTTGATGATTTTGACAGCTACCGGAATCCTGACGGATTTTTGCTGGCTGCCCGTTTTTCTTCCAAGCGGGAATTACAGCTAAACATTAGAGTTACTATATTCGGAGTTAGGCGGACACAAAAGCCGGAAAACTGGCAGCTCTTATTTCAGGAAGAAAACGCTGGCATCCCATGCAAATGTTCAAGCTCTAGTATAATAATTTCATTGTCGCCATGAGTAAGAACTTCACATGTGCGAATAGAAAAACCAATTCGAAGATCTGATGAAATGACTTCGTACTTGTGCGAATATCTTTTGGCGTTACAGAAAAAAATCTAGTTCTTTTCGTTTCTCTACACTTGATAATACAAGAAAAGAGTAAAATAATTAAGACCATAATTACAATACCTTTTCCAAATACATCCAAAGAGAACATGCTATGTGACGTCATGCTCGATGGGCTCCGGCATTTGACATGTTCAATTAGCTCCGCTCAGTGTCTCCGCCTGACTGTGAATATAGTAACTATACTAAACATTGCTCTACATCTCGGGAAGAGTAGCAGTTCGAATTTGCAGTAAATATTGACTTAACATCTTGCAAGAAAACGAGACAGCGTCTGATCAAAATGTTATTTCCTATGCGAAGAAGGCCATGGAATCGATTGCAGATAATTTCAATTACCACACGATACGATTCAAGCCTGATTTACCACAATTGAAGACTTATTTTTCATTAAGGCCAATCTCCAAATGAGAGCCCTCTTTTGTCGCTTTCTCTTTCGCAAAACCATACAACTTTTTAAGCATTTATCAGTATGTTTCGAAAGACCAAGGTTTTATTAGTTCATTACGCAAACAGTTGAAGTGAAATCAGAAAGGTGATCGAGTAATTCGCGGAAGAGAAAGTAAACAAAGAGAGGCTCTCGTTTGGAGATTGGACCCATTGAAAAAAAATCTTCAATTTTACGTCTAGCTTGATATAAGTATAAAAGTCATTCGTTTTCGAGCGCTCGGTCGAGACGCAAGTGCTTTGTTTCCAGTCCGTGCAGTGTATAGTGACAAAGAAGAATGCTAATTCGCGTTCAAGATTATCTTGCGCATTCTCTGCCTCGTCGAGGTTTCAGTATTTTTTTCCCTTTCCTTTCGTGTTTCTGCGTGTTTACCGCTATCCGTCCAGTGACCAGCGAGGCAATGTTTTTCTAGTAAGCCTTCTGGATACCGTTATACGCCCAAGTTAAGTACCGCTATTATTTTACGTTTCCCCTTCTTGATTCTCCTACTAAAGTGCACTCCTTAATAAACATCTTATGATCCAAGAGCCTAACGACCTGTTCAGAGTATAATCCAAACAATATGTGGAATCATTGGACTATATGGGTTAAAGTTTGTGTATATTTTTTTTATTAGGGCTGGGCAAGGTGAGATGGACGTCGAAACAAAATCGGCTCCCTGGTTCAAGGTTTATCCATGTTTGGCCGCCGGGCCTTACGTGACGGCGCCGGTGGTTGAGTGGTAAGCGTGACCGCCACTCATTCCAATTTGCCTGGGTTCAATTCCAGCCGAGGTCGTTGAGATTTTTTTCTGAGGTGAAAAAAAAATCTGTGGTCACGTCTTCCTTCGGAAGGGAAGTAAAGCCGTTGGTCCCCAGTCTATGAGTTTGGTGGATCGATATCTACACTCAAAAAAAAGTAAACGTTATGCCTATTGATTTTACACATAAATTTTTGCAATTAACGGAGGCATATAGACACTATTTGCTGGCACATAAACCTAATGTGTGTATTTACAAAAAATATTAATCTTACATTCACATTTCATAATTATTAGGCACATAAAACCCCATTCTATAACAATATGCATATATAACTTATGTGTGTGCACACATAGTTTATACAGTTGACACATAGAAGGTATGTGTGCGCGTGATAACAATAGTATTTCTTCTTCATATGAATTTTAAGCGGTTTGAAGCAAATAGAATTAACGTTTGGATTTTTTTCAGTGTAGTCCAGATAGTGAAGTCACCTCTCTGGCGTCGGTAAAGAAGAAGTGATACAACTTCTATACTACTATACTCTATTCTCTCTACAAAAATATTCTCCTCCTGTGATACTTGTAGAGTGCGCAGTAGTATATACGGCCTCTAGCAAAAGCATGTATCGGACTAACCATTCCTTCCCTTTCCTTCCGCGATCTACGTTCGAGCCTGGCCAGCGCCGGTATTGATCAATACTTTAGGATTACCAGGAGTTGCACATTGAAAGATGTTTCGCTATTCCCAAGCATAATTATCTACTTATTCTCTGTGCAACTTCAGCTAGTCCAGATCGATAACGGAGTAGCAGCCAGGGGTGGTCGCACAAGCTCAAGCTCCAGCGTGCTCTTCTTCCGGGTCAAAAACAAAAAGTGTTTAAATTTGGTACAGATCTCTTGAGTCCTGACGGAGCGGTATTCGGCCGTGACAGAAATAGCGAAAATCCGCCCCGATAAACTTCGGGTGGTGGTAAATAGTTTGAATCAGGCAAACAATATTGCTGGCTACGGTCCCTTTACTAAGGAATATAGAGTGTATATACCAGCTAACAGGGTTGAAATCGGCGGGGTAGTCTCCGACTCGAGTCTGAATTGCGAGGACCTGCTGACATATGGGGTTGACTGTTTTAAAGACCCCATGCTTCAGTCAGTGAAGATACAGGAGCGCAAACGTTTGCATACAGTATCAGTCGCAGCTGCAGGGAAAGAGGACATATGGCAACTCAGGCTCCTATCGGGTGATCTTCGCCGGGTCTTCCCTACCTAACTACCTCCTCTTTGACAAGGCTAGTCTGCCTGTTTGCCTTTTTGTGCCGCGGGTCATGAACTGTACGAACTGCAAACAATTGGGACACACAGCCTCCCATTCTAGCCATAAGTTTCGTTGTGGGAAATGCGGTGGGCATCGTGTGGATGATTCCTGTGGAAGGGGTGTATAAAAGTGTCTCTACTGTGGAGGAAACCCACTTGATCTCTCGACATGTCCCGCGTACAAACAGCGCGAGGAGAAACTTAAACGTTCCCTTCAGAGACGTTCTAAGTTATCTTTTGCAGAAACACTTAAGATAGCTACGCCATCGGAACCTAGTAACATCTATACTAACTTGTCTGCTGACGAAGGTGACTGTGATGAGCCCCAGGAGGGAACATCTTCTGCTGTCCCTAGAAGCAATAGAAAAAGGAGGAACATTTCCTCTCCCAAGCTTCGTTGTAAAGGCCAGAAGGTGTCTCTTCAAGGTCCCCCGAAAATAACTACTCGAGGAAGTACTGGTGCAAAACCGAAGCAATTCGCTCCCGGTCTCAGAAACCTGAGCTCAGAAAAGGAGTTCCCGGCACTTCCAGCGACACCAAAAACCCCAAGTGTTTCCATATCTCAGCCAGAGAAAGAAACCAGCGCTGGTTTAATAATTTTTTCTGGCATTTTGGACCGTATTTTTACCACTCTAAATATTTCTGGCCGTCTTAAAAGCGTCTTGAAAAGCTTTCTCTCCGCAGTAAAAACATTTTTCATGCAGTTCACTGCGAAATGGTTCCTCCTTTCAGCGATTGTATCCTTCAATGGCTAATTCATCGAATGAGCATTACACCAAAAATCGATGCTTTTTAAAATTTTACTAAATAACTTGAAATGCGATGCATTTGCATTATGCGAAACATTTTTAATATTATTCGCTTGGATCGTGAAGACTCTTACGGAGGAGTACTTTTGGGGATCAAAAAGTGCTATTCATTTAATCGAATCGACTCGACATCACGCATTAAAGTAGCTACTGGCGCCGGTTCGTTGACGAGCTAACGAGAGAAATATCGATGAGCACTTTTTGGGAGGCGGCCCGGCGCTTACGAAACCGAAACAGTACTAACAAGAGCGTGTGGAATATTCAAACCGTTGCATATTCGATTTCGCCAAGAAGGTTTGTCCGGATTTCGCCCCGGCACAGAAGATCTACCGCTCCGCGTCCCCTCACGATAACGCGAACGAAACACCGTTTTCGATGGTGGAGTTCTCACTTGCTCTCTTATCATGTAACAATAAAGCCCCAGGGCCAGACAGAATGAAATTTAACTTGTTAAATAATCTGCCAGACTCTGCCAAGAGACGCTTTTTGAATTTATTTAATAAGTTTCTTGAAGGTAATATTGTTCCTCATTACTGGAGGCAAGTGAAGGTTATCGCTGTCCAAAAACCAGAAAAACCAGCCTCCGACCACAACTCGTATCGACCGATTTCAATGCTGTCCTGTATCCGAAAGTTGTTCGAGAAAATGATCTTGTTTCGCCCCGACAAATGGCGAAGCAAATGGCTTACTGTCATATACACAATTTGGCTTTCGCAAAGGCAATGAGACGAACGACTGCCTTGCGTTGCGCTCAACAGATATTCAAATGGCCTACGCTAGCAAAGACGGACCTCTCATATCGATTGCTCATTCGATGCGATATCTTGAACCCACTGGTGATTGCAAATAGCTAAAGGCTTGTCGAGCTTAATTCGCACACTTGATTTATATCCTTGTACTTCGATTATATGGCACAGAACATCAATTAATCTTCGTATAACTTTAACCGTGCTCATCTCTTAGATACTTATGATTCGACTGTATTTTTCGACACATCCCTAAAGGAAGAGTTTGAATCCCGAATCACATTCGCCCACAAGTGATCCCGAATATTTTTCATAATGCGACAAAATGTTCTACACTGACTGATCAATTCTCGACGGGTCCACAGGCTTCGGTACCTTCAACGAAAATGTTACTATCGCATTCAAACTCAGTGTTCCTTACGTCAATTTACGTCGCAAAATTAGCTGCCATTCAGTATACTCTTGGGATCATTGACATCTTGCCCGAAGACCATTACCACATCGTTTCAGACAGTCTCAGCACCATTGAGGCTCTCCGTGCGGCGAAGCCTGGAAAGCACTCACCCTATTTCCTGGGGAAAATACGGAAACATCTGAGTGCTCTATCTGGAAAATCTTACCAGATTACCTTGGTTGGGGTCTCCCGTCACACTGCTTTATCGCGGACAATGAGAAGGCGGACTCTTTAGCCAAGGTGGGCGCATTAGAAGGCGATATTTACGAGAGGCCAATTTTTCAGTATCTTTCGTCAGAAGATTTCAAAATTAAATTTCAGTAAAATTCAGTATCTTTCGTCAGAAGACGCTTGGTAGTTGGCAAACTTCATAGAGTAATGGGAATCTTGGACGGTAGCTACGCTTCATTATCCCGAATCCCGACATCTATACGATGTCAAGGTTCATGTCAAACCAATACACGTTTGATGCGCATCTCCTTCGTATAGGACTTGCTGAGAGTAATGTTTGCGTATGTGAGAAAAGCTCTCACGATATCAAGCATGTTGTTTGGCTGTGCGCAGAGTACTCTACGTGCCAGTCCGGGACGTCGTGGCAAGCCCTGACCACCCCTACATTTTTCTTATCTATATCTTTTTTGAAAACTGTTAATGTCCAAGTTTAGTACATTTTCCCTTCTCTCATTCACAGTTGAACCAAAGACAAATAAACACAGAACCCCCTCAACCTCTCCCTGTATCTATAATATGGCATTGCTTCACGAGTCTACGATGCATACTAGAGTAGAAAAATGATGAATTTTTGAAAACTCAATCGGCCCACCCCTGAGTCGATTCCTAGTCCATCCAGCAGTACGTGTTCTAAATTTGAAGCAAATCGGACAATTCTAGCTACCGGACCAACGTGCCTGAAGTTTGTATGGAATTTTTCTACAATTTACGTGGAGAAAACCCACTAACTCACATTTTTGCCGCTAGGTGGCACTGTATTCATCGTATTATCACTGTAAGTTAAAATAAGAAAGATAATTTAATTGTCTACAACTTTGTCGAAGACTGCTAGTGAATCTGGCTTTGTTAAAAGAAGTTATTAAACTTTTAACGAAGTGATGTCTGAGTCAGTTGTGCATGGGGCCTAGCAGTGCATGGTTGTGTATCGGTACTCGATTCCCTCCAACTATACCTTTTTGTGAGATAATGGTTAGATTTAGCTGAATAGTATGTTCAGAAGAATTATAGTACACAATACGAGTTATGTTTTGGTTAGAAAATTTTAGTTCCACCTGTGTTCCGCATAGAGGATGCCAGCACTAACTTTTCATAGAAGTGAGATAGAATATCGAGATGTTCGGAAGAATTATTTAAAAATGCTTGTTCTACAACTTTGTGGAAGACACCTAATCTCTATCTCTTTCTGTTGAAAAGTTAGTGTTGGCGCCCTCTATGCGGTAAAATGTGGAACTAAAATTTTCAAAAAATTCAGCCAAACGGACTGTCAAAAACTGTAGTTAAACGAGCATGAGGGCATTGTGAGACGAAGTAAAGAGGGAAGCCCGTGGAAAGCTTATGGGATCGTCCGTGATGGTAGTAAATATTCATGGTTGCTAGTTTTACTGTTTTTGTCTCCGCAAGTCTGTGTATTAGATTTTACTAGAAAAACTCTAGAAAGAGAACTGCGGAGACTCCATTTTGGATAGATTGGATTCGCGTTTAACTTGTTAAAAAACGAATCCAATCGAACATTGCCTATCCTTATATCATTGGACGTGTTGCCATACAAAACCGGGACATACGTTGCCAAAAAAGCTGTTTTTCTCTCCGCAGTTCTCTTACTAGAGTTTTTTTCTAGGTTTTATCATCAACCGACACAATCCCACAAAATGAACCGGATGAATTTCGTTTGACAATACTCGGTGGTTCGTTCACAGGGGAGTTACGTGAGATAGAATGCAACAGATGAGCATCTGTTGCACTCAAATTCACGAAACTAACGAAGTAAACAAACCACCGAGAATTATCAAACAGGAACTTCATTCATCATGAGTTCATCCGTGTCGTCATCTTGCAGAACTCAATTGAATACTTTACGCTGACGTCACAAATGAACTCAAGTGTTCATTTTTGACAGTTCGCTTGTACTGTTTACATGGACTTAGAAAAATTCTTTACGATTTGCTTTGAGCGAATCTAGTCGTCTACAAATTTTTCTAAGTCCATGTAAACAGTACAAGCGAACTACCAAGAAAAGTGAGGTTAACGGCGTCAGTAAAGATCCTAATAAAGTGTCTGTAGTGTTGCCATGTTAAATGACTTTTATTCAACAACAACAAAGCGTTTAACAGTACATTTTCTAATTTCTAGAGGCCTTTTTAAATACAAAAACTTTTCCTGGCACATTAGAAGCTTAAGTCATATTTTACTCGTTTAAAGTTTAAATTCGTGCTGAATATTGCTTTCTGGCTCCAATGACTGTGTTAAAACACTGAAGGCCATAGTCGAAATTTAATTTGCATTCTTGATTGCTTCCAGCGAGGAATACATTTGTCTTCATAATCAGTGGAAAACATCCAAATCTGCTGGGTCAGTCTTGCGGAAGCCAAAGTTGAGAGTGGAAACGGATATGTAAATCCTGTTCACCTTGAATTTCGGACATTTTTTATTCCATCTAGTTGTTGAAATATTTCAGAAACAGCCGCAACGTTTCACATATATGACAGCTGAGTGCCTAATCAAATGCTATTTGTGAGCGGTTGAAACTCTTTTTCGATGGAGCAGAACGAAAACATGTCGTCGCTGTTGTGCTATCTTATGACAAACGCCATTTTGGGGTAAACTGAGTTAGATATGCCACATTATTTGTTTGAAAAATCTCTACAAAATGGCGTTTTCAGAATTTTGAAATTTTACTTGGTTACTTAGATATAGCGAGAAACATGATGAGAAATTGTGAGTTTTTTGCTTCAAATCACTGTATCTAGGGATTTGCTCAAGTTATATTGAAGTTTTAGATGTTTCTATGTGTGAAAATGTCTGAGGAATACAATGGCATAAACATTTTCAAAAGAAAATTAAACGAGCTGTGAGAAAAACACAGTTTTAGTTTTAAACTGGAAATAAAGCATATTTGGCAACACTGTAATCAAAAATAACAATTTTATCTAGATTCCCTGATTCATTTCCTTCAAAATGCATTTCACCGATTGCTTATAGACCATATGAACGCAAAGATATGAATAAAAGTTAAAAATTGATGATTTTTTTCTATGGAAAATTTTCCATGCACGATTATGACACGTCATACAAATTTTGTCATCAATACACGCCTATGACACGTGTGAGTGCGACTTTTGTTTACATTTATAGTAAAAACTCGCAACATAGTCAACCGACCTTCGTAATATTTGAGAGATTAATGCAGAATGGATAGAAGCATCAATTGTCTTCTTTGGATTGTTTATACCATTTATAAGTTTCAAAATATTCAATCTCAAACTTTAAAAATCGTTTTTCTCAAAATGTGCTAAATGGTGCTTGTCATAAGATAGTACAACAGCGACGATGTGCCATGTACCGTTTTGATTATTTAATATTGATTGGTTGGTAGATTTTGTTGAAGCAACACACCCCGCCATGATTAATGTAGTAACCAAAAAAAAAAAAACACACTCAAATCCGTTAAGTGTTCCCACCTTTCTTTTTCTACAACGCATCTTCAGCTAACCTATCAGATGAATAGGATGAATAAAGGGGCTAAGCTGAATTAGGGAACAGTTACCTTTCTTTGGTTGCAGCATTTAGCTAAACGACAGCGGACGGTAAACCAGCCAGCCCCCAGCAAAAAAAGAGAAAATCCGGCTTCCTTACCCTAAAATCTGACACCAACCTCCCGCGTTCAGAAAGTGAGTGTACACACGATAAAATCAGCGGAACTACCGTTCCCGCACTAAACCTATAGCAACTGTCACCCCTATGTTATGTGCGAAGTGCACAACAAACAGATCGGTAAGCTAGCATCAGTGTGTGTGTGTGTGCGTTGGAATCTATTACCATAGGCAAATAATCCTTCCTTCATAGGCTGTCGGAACTTGAATAATTTCAACACCTTCGCCACCCTCCTCCATCCCTGAACTGAAATTTCTCATTTTCATTATTTTACCAACTTTTACGAGCACCGATCCCCCAAAGACTTATCATGACTTTGCTTCTAAATTTTACTCCCCTTCTTGTGGCAGAGACCGGCTCCGGTTCCCTGTCCCGTGAGCAGCGCCTTATCGCTGCAATTTTTCTCTGATGAAAGTAAGTTTCTACGTCGCTTGCTGGCATGGTGTGCACCGGACACGGATGCCGTTTTTGAAGGGGATCCGATCCGACCGGTCGGTGATAAGATGCAAAGCCATGTGGTACCTCACGCTCCGGTATTTGGAGTGATCTGAAGAAATGTGCTACTGCTACTGCTGTTGCTGTTGCTGCTGCTGCACAAGGGTAATAACAGTGAAGAGGAGGCGGGGATGCCGGTACACTATTACGTCGTGGCGGCATCAGCAGGAGACGAGAGCTGCGCCGTCTCGGTAAGTTGTTGTGGTGGGTTCAATAACCGAACAATGGTTTGCCTGTAGGATTCCGTCAGAGTAGGTACATGGTGTGCAGCTCGGTCTGGAATTCGTCAGACGTGTGGCGTTTTTTTCACGATTATGAATAGGTATAAAAATAAAACACTGGGGATCGAAAATAGTTGAAGAGGCTATCGACAGCTTGGTCGAATATCGGAGAGTTTGTTGGCAATTGCAATTGAACTGCAACAATTCATGTTGGACTTCACTCATGTGTTAGGACGAATTTCCAGCACAAATGAACAGTTACGATATGTGCCATAAAAATATGAGCACGTATATTTTTTTTTTAAATAAAAATAATTCCACTGTGACTAAAGGGTGTCACAATCGAAATTTGGCCGAATGCGTATAGGTCGATAAAATGCCGCTGGCATGTTCAATTTCGACTTCACTAAAAAGGACCTTTGGGTAACACTCGGGCGATGACTGGATGGCTTTTTATTTAGTACCTATAAAAAGCTTATTTCGAAATCAAATACAGTGAAGACCCGATGTTATCAGCCCCCGATTTTGTCTACCTCCGATTTTATCAGATTTTTTACCAGATTTGATCGCTAGACGAACCAAGCTAAATTCGAGTTAATCCTTTCTTAAGCTTATATTTCCTATTTTAAGATTCAAAATATGCAAAAATAAAAAAAAAAATGTTTTTCAAATGTTATATTGTAGACCCCATTAAGAGAAATTTGTACTAAGTAATCAGAACGGAAGCTATGTCTAGGGTCTGAAGAAAAATATTTTAACAGCTTCAGTTCATAAAAAATCTGTCCCTATTTAGTCAATGCTTACATTATAACAGCCTAAAATAAACCAAGGGGCTAATAGAAATCGGCCCTCACTATAGGTAAGAAATATTAACACAACAACGCATCAATTTGTATGTCAATTGATAGTGGTGTTTTCGTCATGATTACTGCCGCCCAGTGGTGCCAACACTTTTTCAAACAAACTGGAATACCGTCATCGGGGGCTGCTTTACTTCGAAATTAAAGAATGATGTTTGAGCTGCTAGGTTAAATTCAAGGTAATATTTTGACAAAAACAAAACATAGTATTATTCGCTGGCTCAAAACGAATATAAAAATTGGAATGCTTGCAAGTAATCGTAGCAGGCGATAAAACTGAAACATAAAATATAAGCAAAAACCATTGTAACTTTAATTCTCTTGGCTTTTGATATACCAATCAAATTTTAAGAGGAAACAGATTACGTAAAATCAACCTGGCAATGTAATGCAATTATTTGTTTTCTTACTTTTTGCCTGTATTGTTGATTGTTTGGTAATTGGTCCATTGTATCTAAAAATGGGGCTACTTTACGCCAAATTTTACTCTAGTATATAATACAAATCTGTATTTTTGTTCTAAAGATTACTCATATTTTGGGACTTGATTTTAATTCAAAGCAAATTTTCATTAGCGTACTAGTTTGAATACTTTGAAAAAGAAACAGTAATCGATCATTTGCAAGTTGAATAGATGAATGGTCTTTTTCTTACAATGGTACAAAAATATAAAAACGCTATCGTTTCTAGAAGTATTTAACTTATGTGTTAAATACTTCCAGTTAGCAAATCGTTGTAGAATGACAGATAGGGCAACGGAGAATAGTTCTGCAGAGCAGACGAATAATCTTATGGTTAAAGCCCTAATAAACAAAAAATCTTAGGATATTGGAAACGGATATCTCATCAAAGATGGATGAACTGACGTGCTTATTAAATATAACAGTCCCATTCGCATTTTTGTCGGAAATGCCTTTGCACGCCGGATACCAATTGAAAATACTTCGAGAGAAATACCAAAACAAGGTTGTCTAAATCATAAGGCTCAATGAAAAAGTATATCTTGAACAGTGTTATTTTCGGCTTACTGTTGTTCGTTGTAGGCCACGGTGTCTCTGGTAGAAAATATTTAGACAAAAAAATCAGTATCGCTAAACTACTCATTAATCGAAAGCTTAGATGCTCCTCTTTCATCTGAGCATAATTTTGAAATGTTGTACCGCGGGTCTAGAATACTTTTTTTTCACATTTTGATGATTATTTTTTTTATTTGTAGCTTACAACAAATATGTCTTTTAGGTGGTTAAATCAGTGAACAAGCACTGTCAGATGAACGGACTTGTAACGTTAACGAAAACCTTCGATGATATCATTTAGCCAGTTTCGCGTTGGTAATTAGGTGTCTTGAAATTCGCAAAACAAAACGTTTCCTACCATTTTTTTTTGAAATACATTTTTGCTCGGGGTTTCTATGTAACTGATATTATATTCAAAATTCTGTTCTATGAATTCTTTGAACAAACTTACAACTTTCGTTGTAAGCCGTTTTGTCGATGAAATTTCAACTCCCCGACTAACGACAAAAAATCCAAAAGCAACGTCCACTTTCGCTGTGGAGGATAAGCCGAAGAAATACTGCCCCCTAAGGCTATCAGGAGAAAATTACAGATTAATGAGAAAAGCTTCGACTAGTAGTGTGCATTATACTTTGCCAAAACAAAGCACTACACGGTGAATATGGGTCAATTTTGGAAATTGATACCTGGACGAGTTACAAAAAGAATGAAAGAGTGTATACTTGTCTCTTTTAAATTCAGCGGGTAGATCTGGTATCAACGTACACTCGTGCTTCTATAGAAGCCTATTCCAGATCATTGAAAATCTCCGGCTATCAGGAGAAGTAGAGCGAAAAAAGCAGGAAAGCGGCAACGTCTGGGAAGCCTACTGCGATGTCTTCTGGAATTTTGCTGGGCTTAAGGTGAAGATATGTGGAAGCCAGCAACGCACGCTTGTTGCTAGGCACCGACGCGCTTGTTTACATTGAGAAAAAATGGAATTCGAAGTGAAAATTCAAACGCACAAATGATAGTTTTTGGACATTTTCCTTCAGTAATCTGCACATTGGCAGAAAATTTGAAGTTTAGTTAGTAAACGATTAAAGTTTCGCGGCTGTTTTTTCAGTAGTGTGTGATTAAAGTGCATTTGAAAAAGTGTTCTGAAAATGAGAAGAAGAAAAATAAAAGTGTTTCGAAAAGAAACCCCAAGTGAAGAGGGTCGATATTTTCGCACAAAATAAGAGCTATAGATGAAATTTCGTCAAAAACTCGGGTTGATTGTATAGGAAAATGTTCTAGCTTCCTCAAGTAGCAGTTTCGTGGTACACCGGCAAGGTTAGTGTATTAAAAAACGCATTTTTATATTTGCTCATATCAGATACATGGTTAGGCAGGGGAGAGGGGTGTGTGCGGCGTAGAAGCTATGTTGTGGCTCGCATGTATAATGTCCTTAAATTCGGTTCCTAATTATTAGAGTCGCTGGTGAGGTTCCAACAAAGTCACGAAGGTTTTCTTTCTGGTCAAATGTTAATGACAGCACCAGACGAACTCGTTTGAAACAAACAAATTAAGTTAAAATTATTCATTGTCTCTAGACTCGGAGAAATTGATGTAAAACCCGAAGGCCCGGAGATCGTCTCCCTAAACCGGAGTCTCCGGGTCAAACCCGGAGGGGTGGCACCCCTAATCATTAGTATTCCCAATATGGTGAGTATTATATGAATAGTTTAGAAATGGTTCCTGAGATTTCTGGAATGATGTTTATTTATGCGGAAGTAGACGCCTTTCAGTGACTGTCATTTACCGCAGTATGCAGTGCTTTTCATAATGAGAGAAGCACCCATGGCATTCAAGATGCAAAGGACATGAGTAATTCCACGATTTTTTTCTTGTACAGTACATCACAGACTAACCGACATAACACGCGAAACCAATTTATCGCCCACTTTAACGGCCATTTTAAACACATCTTTAGTTGGGACTGTGATCGCTTATGCGATTATGGCTCCATTGGCAATGCGCAAGTTTACGGGGGATAGACTACTAGTGAAAAGTTGTTCCCGAGCCAGGGGGATAACTCACTTGAACTTGAGTGGTTGGGACCGTGTTTAAAAGGTGGAGCTAGTGTTCTGACAATATGAGCAGATCAATATTTTTTGAGGATTTTCCTCATAGTATTGTATCTGTTAGTCTGTGATTAAATTGCAAAATGAAAGTATTCATTTATTTTTTTGCAAACTAGATTGCTTATTGCATTTTTTAAATTAAAAAGTTTCTCAGAATGATACGAGCGCAGGCAATTTTTCGTGGATCACATGATTTAAACAATAAACGCAAAACATGTAATAGTCCGTTACGTCACCAGAATGGTTTATTGTCAGAAAAGTACTAAGGCTGTGAACCATTTAGCGTAATTTTTAACTTTTAGTAACAATCTGACACTGCAAAAGTTATTTGGAAAACAACTCTGCTCTGGAGCATGGTTAAATTTGGCAGCTCGATTGAATTGAATAATGCAGAAAGAAAGGTGGTGGCTGAGACGCAAAACCGCTAACAATCAGTCGTATAAGGTGGCCGTCGGCAGCGGTGGCCTCTCACAAGTAATCCTGTGATCCACTCGTTTGCCCGGCTTACTCAAACGTAGGAGTTAAGTCCGACTGAGCGATTTGAGGAAACGAAAGAAGTACCTAAACCGGGGTGACATTGATCACTTTTCGAAGTAATCATTGTATATTTTTAGACGCAACACATTTTTTTCAAGTTTAATATTTTTAAACCATGTACTGATGTAAGGAGAACAAGATTGGATGGTTTTACCTAAAATTGTCCGCTTACAGCTATTTTTCCAAAAATGATTTCAAGTTGATGTCCGTTTTCGTATTCCGGGGTGACTTTGATAACCTGCATGTTCACCCACATTAAGTTATTGATGTCAATGTTTTTCATTCAAATGTTTGTTTAAACTAATTCTGGAAAGATACTCATTGTTAAATAGATGTTAATTGGTATTATACAAAGTATTGAATGTACTGTAAAATTCGAGTAACCAAAATTCGTATAATTTGTTAGAATAAAAGATTCTGAAAACCTTTAAAACTGCAAAAATTGTTTTATTTCAGTGCTTTATCAATGTACAAAATGATTCATCCATTTTAACACGTTGGGATATTGAACAATAATAAAAAGTTGCAAGTTTTAGCTTAAAAAAATTTGAAATAATTGCCAACTAGTTTCACGAAAAAATTGTATTTAAAATAAACAAACTCTTAAAAGTAAATTTGGTACATCCCACTCTAAAGGAAAATAAAATCTCGCTTGTAATTTATTACTCTTGCTCAAATCTGAGATTTATTTGTTTCATAAAAAATAGACACTTTATGAAGCTTCGTAAAAATAAGGTAAAGTCAAATTTCGGTTTTTTGTAGTTTTTGTGCCCAAAAACCGAACAAAATACTCAAAAACTATAACAAACCAGTATTTCATAAGTTTAGAGTAAACATCATTTCAAACTAAAATGATTCGGTAGACTATTCTGGTTTAATAAGCGATCTACGAAAAAAGTTTCGAGTGATCGAAGTCACTCCGATGATCAAAGTCACCCCGGTTTACGGTAAAACAATTTATATTTTTTCATGAGATCGTAAGTTAAACGTTAGTCCACTCTCGATTATCGAAACATTTGATGTCGTCTTTAATTTATATTTCAATGGTACTAATCTGGATTTTCGAAATAAGTAACAATAAAATGTTTATAACCATTATTGGATATCTTATCATTGTATGTATTAAACCTCATTCATTAACTTACTTTAATAACTGGAGACAAACCAATCTCGGTCGAGACCGGCCCCTTCGTATTTTTTTCGTACTTTACACAATGCATCAAAATTTATTTCTGTTAGACAACCCAAACGAATCGTCTAGCAAAAGTTTAACCCCCCTTTCCTGGCCATCGATTCAACAGCGGCCAACTTTGCTGACGATGTTCCAGCAGTATCCTACAAGGGCATGATGTTTACGCCGACCATAATGACAGTGAAAATATTTCACCGATTTTCCGTGCTGACTAGGTTCGATACCGAGCGACGGATTCTGTAGGGGCGAATTGGGGTATGTTGAGACTTTTTTTTGTTTTTAATTATCGGGGAAAAGAAAGAAAAACTTTGCAACATAACTACAACAGAAATTTCGGATTAGATGTAAAAAGTATATTTAAAGTAAATCTCATTACCTCAATTATATAAGTATGTTATAAGTATGAGTATGTTCTTTTAGAGGTCTGAATTTATATTTGAAGAATTCTATTGCAATAGTAGAATGTCTTTTTAAACAGTTCGATTCTAAAACCGATCCGGTCAAAAATTGACTGAAGTATCTAATCAGTCTAATTGACTAGCAAAATTGAACGCGCTTATTGTAATGTTAGTCTTCATTTTAGACGTAACTCAATCTTCACATATTTGTAAACTGAAGTAGGCTTTGACTAATATTAATAAGGCTTTCCAAAACGTTTCTGTATCAACTTTCCCCGCTTTACCCCTATTTGATAACGGTATATGTATACTGCCACCGTTAAACCAAGAAGAATAAACACGGGCGGTAGATGCATTGCGGGAATGTATGCGAAACCCGAGCAAATACTCATGGGTTCAAACACCACACAGCCACTTGAAAAGACCTTAAACATGGTCCGTGCCGAAATTCCCAACCATCAAGGCACCATAAAATGGTCTCAATAACCCATAAAAACACCAACATAAGGTGTTTTATATGGGACCTACCGGACCATGGTAATGTTGTTTCCATGGGTTGAACCCATTTCAAACACCCATGTCAAGCCCCATAAGCATGGAGGTATTATGGACTTTCCGTTTGCTCGGGAAAGCGGACACGAAGTCTGTTATAGGCGTATATTTTCAAAGCTAATCTTGACATGCCTAGCACCAATGTACATATCGGTTTTTTGGAAGCTGGTTAACCCCATTTCTCAGCGAGGGAATACGTGAAAACGCAGCGCGGAAAGAGAACATAAATTTCGGTCTGTTAAGAAAAATCCTCCAAGACGTACCTTCCGAATTTACGCATCTTGATCTCACCCCATTAATAAAGCAGGGTAGGCAGTTTTGATACGACCAGTGGTTTGAGTTGTTATCGATGTAATATGTATGCGTAAGTATCACGATTCCATCGTTTAACTATTGGCAAGCCGGAGAATGAAGAAGTTCAGGGGTAAGGCATTGTGCATGGTGTCGGTCTCCTTCATCCCTGTCTAATTTATTACCGCTATAAATGATCCAAGTAAACTGAAATTCAGAGCCATTGAAATGGATGGGGCCCGCCGTATTCTACCCTCGTTTGTTGTCGCTTTTTTAAGTGTCGTTGAAATCACCTACAGTAGGCAATGAAGGATGTATTTGAATCTGGAGAAGTGTCACGTAAATGTTATGACATTTTCGTTAGTTTCGAAGTAATTCGATGACATTTTATGGACGAAATGAGGTTTACTCAAGGTGTTTATACTGCTATAACTAGTTAGTTACTTTTCATTTGTGGCTAGATACGCCCCTTTTGCCAATAATGAGATCAATTTTGGTTGTATACTTAATATGAAGAGGAATAATTAGACGTATAACTCTATTGAAAGTAGAACGAGTCGAAAATGTAAACACTGGAACAAAATTCGAATACTTTTGCCTACAAAAAGCGCAAACAAAAGTGAGCGTGATTGTTTTCTTCGATCAAAAACTTATGCAATCAAACGTGATCGTGATTGTTTTCTTCGATTCGACAAACTAATTAGTTACCTATAGCTCCGAGAGAAGTATTGGTTTACAAAAGCGCTAACTATGCGGTTGCTTCCGCATTTTTACACCCAGCTCGGTTACCAAACACGTTCAAGGTTATCTCCGAAGGAAAGGGCAATTCTCGACAAACATATGATTACGGCCTAAAAGCCAACTGTCAAAATCCACTTTGAATGGAAATGCCGGACAAACCGTTACGCGCCAATCAGAGATGTTTATAGTAACCGAAAGAAAAATATTTTTTTCTTTCATAAACTGTTGTGAACTGTGTTCGGCTAGTAACGGTTCGTCCGGAATTTTCATTCAAAGTGGATTTTGACAGTTGGCTTTTAGGCCGTAATCATATGTTTATCGAGAATTGTTGATGGCTTACCTTCATTCACTGCCAGGATAATATCCGGGTACAATTACTCGTGAAAATCGATCAAACTTCCTCCCGCTGTGACGACGACCCAACTCAGACTCCTTCCGTCCTCACCGTCGGGCTCAAGTTTTGTTTTGAAAATGCATAAAATCCCCAATCAACCATCGAAGCCCGGGAGGGGAAATTAATTCGAAAATCTATTTTCCCCTCAGGAAGCTCTACCAGGAGCGATCGGATTTACAACAACAAAAAAACCTTCAACAGGTAAATCCGCATACATCACTCCGAGAGTCAATTTCGTTCCCTACCGCTATGGCACCCTGTCGCCGGTATAGGGTAGGGAAGCATGCGGCGTGGAATAGAGATCGAAAATTCAATTCGCCATCGACTAGACTGGAAAATTGATTTATCGCCAGTCGTCGGTCGTTTCTGGGGCTTCATCCGGGCAATGAATAACGCCGCAAAGAGCTCATCAACTTGTAACACCGATTCTTTTGTCTGGTGCTGGAACCACTAATTGTTTCAAAGATTTCCATCGTGTACCCAACCCAGGGGGGTATCTTTGTGCTGTTATATGATGGAGTAATTTGCGGTTTTGGCATCGTTTATAATTCTAATGGAGACGCATTGTAATTCCTTCGATTTTTATCGAATATTCGTAAATTTCAGCGAAATAAGCTCGAATATTTTCGTGTCGATTTCTGTACTTTTGGAACGATCGGTGATTGAAACCTCCCCGGGGGATAAGGATAATCAAACCAACCCGCTGGCAGGTTGTCACGTCGTCCGGAAAAACACCAAAATCAAATTACCCATTCCTGTCGCATTCAATCATTCGCTTCGGTAAACTCGGACAGTTTTTCACGGACCAGAGGCAGTAGTAGACAATATTTTTTTGTAGCAGCAGTACGTCTTATTTCGCATTATTCGGCATTAAAATTGACTGCCCAGTTCAGTGGTTGGCAAAATACCACAAGCTTTCAGTCGTCGCAGTTGTAATCCCTTTGGAGTGAGTTTCGATGAATTGTTAAGACAATACATACATTGGGTATGATAGATCAAAGCTATTTTGCAATTAAAGTGTTCAAATATTTCAATTTTATGCACACAAAACCCAAAGTCATAGATCCGAAATATTGACGTATTCGGGCGAATTTGGAAGAGGAACGAATTTCAATACCTGCCCTACTGCGTTCGAGGTCATGTTTTGGCCAACTGCCAGCCAACTGTGCAGCGTACAAAGTGAAGATGATTAAAAATAATACGGCAATTAAACTATTCATTTAATGAAAAATTTAATCATCGGACTATTTCAAACCTTGAATTAGGAAGAAACGTGGACAACCGTACCGACCGTTTCAATTTGATGAGAATTTGATATATCGTTGGGAGTGACTTGGTTAAGAGGGTTAATGACACTCCTTTGGTCCTAGATTCCTGGGATGGAATGAGACAGAAGTATTTAGCCTTGTCCTGGCTAATGAGCCTAGGTTATAGCGCCTTTACTCGCTCTAAAGGCATTCGTTCGACTTTTCGTGACACTTGAAAGTGAATGGATGAGAAAGGCTTTGAAAATGAATGCTGATGGTGGTATATTTAATAATTTGAAATTCAGGTTTCGCACCACTACACAGTGATTGTTCGTACGATCTATTAATTACACCTAAATCGTTAAATTTGGGCTTCTTCGGAAGAATTTGTGGACATTACAAGCCCTTTCATATGTTCTATGGATTTTAATGATTATTCTCCATAAAAGTGAGATATATTTATCAACTTTCTTGCAAGTACATATATTAGGATTATGTTTTGGTGGCAAAGCAAACTTTTGCCAACAACTTTGCTGAAGATACAATGTCTTCATCTTTAATATCTTCAACTTTACTGCTTGTTGTTTTTAAATAAAAGTTGGGTATGCATGCTCCGTAAAACGGTTCAAGTGATTAAAATGGACAGCTATCTGTATTACAACATTGGCTGATTTCGTTTATTTTCGACGTAAACGACTGAGTTTACGTTAATAGTGTTTTCGTTCTGTCATTTGCTGCTATGATTTAAGTGATTAATCCTCCTAAAATGGAGATTTTCCAAATCATTTTTTATTCTGTGATAGAAATGATCTAATGTCTTTGGAAAAGTGGTGTAGATTGTTTTTGCGAAGATATTTCCTGAACACACTAAGTATCTTCTTTAAAAGCTTTAGAAGTAATAGCTCGTTCTATTTGTATGACATCCAAAAATATTTTCTGTGAATATCTTTTCAATTATCATTCATATGAGTTTTATTTGGCCTGCGTTAAGCTAAACGGAACTGAACGTAATAATTTTTTCAAGTATTTTTCAAGCGAAAATTGATATTTTGATAACTTAGTACTAACATAGAAACTTAAGGACCATTTTTTTGTATCAATTACTATTTGAGTGCTTGGTCTTCTTTAGCTTAACACAGGCCATACGAAGTTCCTTCAAGCGTCAAAATACACTATTTTCATTAAAAGTAAATTTTCCCTATCTTGAGTATTTTCGAAGAAGTTCGACATTTTTTGAAAATTAAAAAAAAAACTTTTGAATCATCTATAACTCTTCTGAAGATAACAAGAGACAAGTGAAATCCATTGAGTTTTATAGGATTGATTCTTCTAATTGAAACTAGAGCTGACTGCCCGTTTTTACCCGTAAAAAAGGTATTACTTCGGAAACTTTCGCTAATTTTATCAAAAATTACCCAATAACTTCTAAGTCGCACGAGGTAAACCAATGATCTCTTCTCGAAAGATGCGTATCTTGACAAGACGAATATCTTCCTAGCACATTTTGCAGCTTTTTCCAAGATATTTCAGAAGTTATGTTAAAAGGATCTTTATGGGGTCATTCACAAACGACGGTCTATAACTTCAAGCGCGCCATAAATAGAGACTTTTGGTCTTTAGTAAAGATGTTTGCAAAAACAAGTTCGTTAACATATCTGAAGATTTCATGTCGTTTTTTCGCCATAATTTTTGTTCAGTGTTTCATATTTTATATCTGGCAAAAGTGGAATGTAGCTGGAGAAATTCTTTAACCAGTGCTATCATTAGCTCATTTTTTTATGTTTTGCGGCTTAGTCCGGTCTGTCTTAAACCCGACGGAAATTAATTCGTGCGACTAACGAAATATTCGTACTATATACCAACATTTAGTAAAATAACGAAACATTTCGCTTCAATCACGGAAATTAGACAGGCGATTCAGATTCGTTAATTGGACAGAGTGTGTGGCCCAAACAACGAATTACGACTGTACCTGGGACACAACTGGTGGGTAAGAAAAAAACAAAGAATGAACTTCATATCAAAATACTAAGAAGACAGTTTTCAGGAGCTGTGACCTGGTTGGTGGACTGTTATTTACAGTGCATAATATTATAATTGAAATGCCGTCATGACATTCTTTTTGACCAAGAAATTGAAAAAAGATGCTTTTTGTGATTTGCTACTGTTAATGGTGTGTAAAATTCTTATTGCCATTTTCTGTCGGTTTTGCCATTTGCTATCGGTAGGATCAAACCATACATCAAGAAAAGATAGGTGACCTCATTTTTGCTGTTCTATCGCCTGACTCGTCTTTCATTTTTTTTATATCTCCCGCAATTGCTGTTTCTTCAACTTTTCACTTTCTACCGGGCTCCAAAACCATGCTAAAAAGAACTATCTCGAAAAAGATCTATTCAAAAGAGTTGACACAGAAATACATATTCAGTCGCGACGGATGTCACGAAAAATCACGCAATAAGCTCAACGTTGTGATATCCTCTCTAAAGTAAGCAAATGATATTACTGACCACAATTATTTTATAAAGGGCTACCGTATCTACATTCCCGCCTACAAAGTAGTGATCGACGACGTGTTCACCGATTAGTTTTAAATATTATTTAAAAGCTGCCATGTATACGGCTGCACTGCCTGCCATTAAAATTCTATTTTACTGCCGTTGTGCATTCAATATGCTGTTTACTATCAAGACGTTTTTAAATAGATTTTTGACTGCTGCTTAAAAAAAAGTCAAGCATACAAAATGCTAATGGATTCTTTTGCAGAAAAACTGAAGAGAGCTACACCATTTACCACAACAAAATATTATGATCTCTTGGATCAGGAAGAGTGTCTGCCCTTTTATGCAAAGTTCTATTTTACGCGAACTACCTAAATCAAAGCAGTAAAAAAAATGAATGCGCCGGCAACTAGCCCCGGTCTTCCCTACTTTTGAATCTTATGTCCAATTCGCACTTACTAGCTAAATTTACCCTATTCAACGATACCACAAAATTGAGTCAAAAAAATCAGGAAAACTCTGATGCAGATGTGCCCAAAAACCAAATAGATATTTTCTTCTTCAAATTTGGGATACAGGAATTTCAATTAACTGGCGCGACCTTGATCACAATGTAGGAAGATGATAATGCCAACCAACTTTCCTCAACCACAATACCAAACCTTTCAGACTCTTTACAGTTGTATACCGCTCCAAAGTTTTCGTCCATGTAAAGTGGTGCCTGGAAAGAGGTTGCTATAATTTTGTTCTGAATTGTCCTTTAAATTATTTCACGCCAACAAAAAGCGTAAATTATATTTGGAGCAAGTGATATTCCAAGAATTGTTTCGGCATAAAATTAATGTTCTACATTTATGTGTTGATATAATAAGCACATGGTGTGTTATTGGATACTGACCTTAGTAGGATTACCTCAAACTGAAAGATATGTTTACATTTCCTCTCGATCAGATTTTGTTCGACCCGTTGAATAAATATCGTATGTTAATGCTGACGGATACTAGCTCACAGGAGAAAAAAAAAGTACACTAAAGCCATTTCAACTTGGTGCGAAGCAAAGGTAAGATCTGCAAAAAACAAATTTCCATTTAATTTTCCAATAGCCAGAAAAAGAAATGTACAGCAATTACTCCTATACGACCATCCAACCGATTCGCTTTCCCTACTATCTCGAAAAATCTAACCTAACACCCGTACATGACACCTAGAAGCGCAATCGTAAAAAACACGAATATACGATTACTTTTGTTTACACACCGCCTTTTTTGCGGAGCTCCCGGTCCCGTTTTCGCCGGTTGAACTGAATTTTAACGATGTTTACCACGCCCTCACAAATGCACAAAGTTAAATTGCTGCTGCTTTTCCAGTCGAGGTTGGGTACAAAAAAAGTGTGAGCTGATTTTGTAAATTGTTGCATCATTGCTATCTTTCATCATTTCGTTTCTGTGTTAAATAAATATAGCGGTAGGTTCCCAGTAGGCGGACATCGCACCAATTCGTTTGTGGAATTGTCAATAATTGTTTCAGAATCCAAGTAAGCAATTTGTAATAGGGAAGGGCTACTGATAATTAAAAACAATGTTATTATTTTCTGAAGTTTTTTGAAAGGCAGACACGCCTCTTCCACTGCTCTGCGACCGATGGCAGTAACGCTCATTTCGATCGCTTGAAAGCCAAAAATTGCGTGAGACCTCGGGATGGTACAAATGATTGCACCTTCCAACGCTATGATGACCAACAAACTAAAGAGTGCATCATCTCGCCATATAAAGTCACAAACAAATCGGATCACTTCTCGACGACTCTGACAATTAATTTCAATCCATTCACAGGTCTGCGAATCCAGTTTTGTGGAAAAATCATAATCTAGCGTTGTCTGTAAAATATCGTTTAGTTTCACTGAATCGTACGCTGCTTTATAGTCCAAAAACAGATGTTGAATGCGTAGTTCAAAATTTATAAAATGATTTGTCGCAGAATAAACATTTGGAACAATGCCAAACATTTCGCTTTTAGTATTGTTAAGTTTTTAACTGTTTGTGAAAGTAAAGAAACAAAAGATCGCCACTCTCGAAATTAAAAAAGAAGATTCCACGACACTAGAACATTCGCTGTGCTGCGTGTAACGGGTGGCAAGCATGCTGAATAAATTTCCCAGTGCCAAGATTTCACCTCTTTGACATTCTAGTCTCGCTACAGGCGCAACCCACAATACACAAAGGATTTTTAAGTGGTGCCTGCCCCCTAACAATACAGAGCTGTGACCTTTCTTTCAGCTTTCATTTTCATTGTGGACCACTACATACAATCTACATTTCCCATCAGTCAGAAAAGACTGCAGAAGTGGCGATAAAATTTTATTGTCGTTAGACAGAATAGACTACGCTTCAAATAGAACACATCGCCGTAAATCAGTATCAGCTCCAGTCCGTCGTCGGCGTCGTTGTCGTCATCGAGGACTGTCCAAGTTATACGAACTGCCGGCTGCTGGTACAGCGAAGCGATAACAACTCTTTTGAGCTTCCAGCAGAATAAGAAAAAAAACTTTCCAAATGGCATCACCACGGCACAAGTCTCGTGAAGCGAGACAGTTATGGATACTAGGGTAGTTCATATGGTAATGGAGGCGATTGGGAAAGTTTTTTCGATTTTCCTAAATTTAGTGTCTGATTTTAGATGGCAGTTTTCAGCAAGTACTTTCTAGAAATTAGAGAATTAGTTTGTATGCGGTAAAGCGATAACCGGTGTGCAGAACCCTAACGGAACCATTTTATGAGTCTATCTCACCGCTGACAGACCAAACTGTGACAATAGAATGGGCTATTATCAGTTGGTCCCTTTCATGACTTACTCCGAAGTGCGGGGCGGAGCGTTAAGATAGTCTAGAGTTTCTCGAACAAAATAGAAAGAAATACATACAATAAATAAAAAAAAAGCTGGAAACAAACGCACTCGAACATGCTAAAACTAAAAACTTGAAGATAGTCACCGACGAGGGATCTGCTATCTGTTCACACAGCAAGCGACGTCTCCCTCGGGTAATCTTTTTAAAGCGGACGCGTAGTAGCTAGTGAGGAAAACATTTTTGAAAATGGCTGACATTACCACTGTTGGAATCAATCGCGTGCACCAGGCTATACCACGTCACATTGAACACAGTGATAATTTAATTTTTGTTTTACATCTATTTTTTTATTATTCTGATTATTATGCTTCGCCTCTTCTGCCCGACAACTATCAACTAACTCCATTATTAACTAATTACATCCCGCCCAATAGACCGAGTGTGCGTGTGCTGTCATTTGCTACTAAATTAACTGATAACATGCTATCATCATGTTGAAAGTTCACTCTAAGTATGTACGTCTGGCCGCGTCTGAACTCGAGCTGGCGCCAGTTACAAGCAAGCCAACATGTTGAAAAGGGGAAAACCACGATGCACCACGATTCAAGCTATAGACAGAGCACATCCCAGTCAGTGTAGTGCGTGGGTTATTTCCAATTCAAGCAACCATCAGTTACCACCAACAACAACAACAGCGATGCTAGCAGCTGAAAGAGCTAGGAGACGCTTGCTGTGACCCGTAGGAAATCAATGCTTCAGACGGAGCCGGCAAAAGTTACGAGGAAAAAGCAAGTTGTCTTGAACACCAAAATTCATTGTTCGACAACAAACGATTGAAGCCTTCCGGGAAAGATTATTTCGCCTGTGGCTGCTGTTGTATTTTGTACTCGTTAAACTGATTGCTGGTTCGGTTCAGCACGGTACAGAAAGTCTGCATTGAAAATGTTTTGGTTGGATCACGAAAATTTATTCTTTTTATTATAGCAGGATCAGTTCCTTTTCTAATTATGCCAAGGATTTGGAAGAACTGGTAAACGGATCAGATGGTATTTATTATTCAAGCTTATTTTATTTTACACTAGAGACCGGAACGGTTAAAACTGGGTCACATGTTCAAACTCTTATTGGCTCTCGCCATCTATCATTGGGGGCTTGAAGCTGTTGGGGAAAGAATATTGACAATTTGGAACGGAAAATTTCGGTCGAGTCGATGTCTCGCTTTTAGGATAAATTAGTTGTATCAACGACACTCAAACGGAAGTTAGCCATTTTTCTATTGGGTGGAGTGCTAACGTTTTGGGAGAGTATATGACGTTGGCCACCACTTGGAGGTTGTTCGCACTACTACCCACTAGATGGACCTTTTTTCAGTAATGACAAGATGCCAAAGCCGGCCAAAACATAAAACGAAACAATTGTGTTGCTTGAGAAAAGGCAACCGACGTTTTTCCAGGCACTCCTGCACATAAATGTCATGGCTGATGGTCCCAGTCGCGATGTAAATATCGCTCTTCAAACTACAGGAACAGTTCGCCTGCCAGGCGAGATATTTCTTAGCGAACTTCGACGACTTAATGTGCCGCCTTTCCTCTTCCAATCGACGTATAATATCCGGGAATCATGAACTGTCCTGTCCAGGAAGCTGTTTAAAATCTGCCTTGACGTATGCTTCGACATGTTGTACCATCCGCAAACAAACTGCATCAGCATCTTCATGTACAGATACCGCGATCTTTCTCTGGCCGACTTGTTTTGTCTATCGTAAGTTAATCTACAGTCCGGCTCATTTTTAGCTCGAGGCACGGTTGTAGATGCCACTTCCAGGTTGCTAGCGACATCTCGGACGGGGAAGTTGGGGTTCCGCTTAAAACAGCTTCTTTTGGCCACATTCAACGATTTCACCGTCTTGGCGTGGGAGTACTTCTAATTTTCGTGATGGCCGAGAAAAATTCTACTACGTTGCTCCTCTTGCTGCGATTTCATTTTCACAATTAAAGAGTAAGTGTCAAAATTAAGCATTAGACATGATACCACATTCATTCATTTTTAAAATTAGCGGTTTATTGGTTTTTTATTGCACGGTGAATAAAATGCGTCAAGTTGAAGTTGACTATTTTTTTCTGGTAACACCCTGTAAATATCATTAGAGTGCTGGGTGGCACTGACGTCCATCTTCCGGAGGATACAATTCCGGATCCTGGAGGTCAACTGCTTCGTATCCTTGGCCCGCCAATTATTTTTGTACTGAGGGCACTGAGGGAGCCGAAAAAATCCTCAATGGGATGGCACTGGAGCAAGTTGGTTGGGTTCCTCTTTTCCACGATGACCATGCGTTTCGTAAAACCGTACAATACGCTCGCGGAGTACTTGCAGTTTCGACGCCATCTTCGATTGAACTGACGCACCTGAGCGGAAAAAAACATGCCACTCTTGGAGAAAAAAAATTACGCTCTTTACTTTAATTACAGAAAGGTATTGAAATCATTCTCATTTTTTATTGAACTCTCGTTATTTTCTCTAACTGACTAACTATGAACACAATAATTATAACTATCCAAAAGGTGAGTTTTATGAGGAATCATAATTCGATCCTCAACATCTTATTCCTAAATAAGTTATGGAATGTGTGATTCGACTTCGTTTTATCAGAATCTGACACTGACTTAGTGACAGGACTGAGCTAGCGCCGAATTGACGCTAGCTCCAAAAAGTTACACGTACGTGCATGGCAAAGTTGTGAAAATGTGACGATAAAATCATTACAATCATTGGTGGTCACTCTAAATTATTGTCCCGTAATTCATTCAAGATACGCGTAAGATGTGTGAATATCACAGGAACATTAATTTTTTCGTTCATTTATGATCAGGATAATCGGATTCGGGTTTCATTTAATTGAATCTGACCTAAGGCGCAGAGAACAGATATTTGCGTATCTATATCCGGGAATCCAAGCTCATTAAGTTGCTCCAACAAGCCAGCAGTGACAATGGTCCATAAAAGTGCTGACAGCACACCACCTTGAGGACATTTGCAAACACTCAGTTTCCTTATGTCTGCTTGTCTTAACGATGAGATGTCGGTTCCTAAGCATTGCGTGTATCTAGTTCGTTTTATATAAAGGTATTCCATGACTTCGTACTGCTTCCGAAATGGATTTGAAAGAATGTTGTCCAGAGCACCTTCAGTGTCAAGAAAAGCTCTTAAGCGTGATTGCTTTTGCGAAAAAATGTTGTCAGCTTTTTTTCGAATATTTATAACGGTATTCTTGTGGTGAGGATGCGGGTCGAAAGGTATATTCTCTCCTAGTTGACTGTCGGTTGCTAAGCATTGCGTGTATCTAGTTCGTTTTATATAAAGGTACTCCATGACTTCGTACTGCTTCCAAAGTAGATTCGAAAGGATGTTGTCAAAGACACCTTTAGTGTCAAGAAAAGCTCTTAAGCGTGATTGCTCCTAGTTGACTACAAAACTCAAAACTCACGGAACTATCATTAAACAAACTACGTTATGCACCCATCAGGGCCAAACTCCTACGTGCAAGGAATCAGACAGCACACCATGGACAACCTTGCGCGGAAAATGCGGAGGAAAATGCGTCTCAATCGTTTTCAAAGTCTTCTTCGGCTAGCAAATCCCAAACGTTTTTAATACCAATACCTGAACCATAAAACGGTCGCCAAATTTGTGGCAGCTGTTTATACCATAATGACAACCGAAAAAGCAGCATCCAGCATCCCAGTATCAATTGTAAGCAACATTGGCAAGAAATATCTAAACATTGACGACGGATTTACGCTGATCACCCATAGGGTGCAAGAAGCAGAGAAGAACATCTGATCGTGGGCACCAAAACAGCCTTAACGATGATAATCTTGATATAGAAGACAAGAGAGAACTAAATAACCCCCTTAACGATGCAGTAGGCGAGAAGACAAATGTTTCCCCACCGCTAACGAAGGTCTCCGCCCTCAATATCCAACGGACAATCGATAATTTTGGTTTTTATTTGTATTTTATACATATTGTAAACACATCAAAGATCCACGGTTCCGTTGTGCTACCGCTATGAGCTGAGCCGAATAAATCAATTTTAAAAACATTATCGAATACGATGCACTTATGATCAGGTAACGAAGGTTCAAGCTCGTTGGGGGGTACCAACCAACTTGTCAACTCAAGCGTAATACTATCAGCGCAAAGAGTTACATCTGACACTACACGAGTAAATTGCCTGCCAAGTTATGTATTTTTTTAAATTCGGAATTTTTGCTTTCAAACTTCCTCAGGAACGTCTAACTAGAAACAGAATACAGGAAGCTCCAGATAACTTGCTTTCACACAAGTCCCGTCATATATTAGGAAACAAAGCGGTTTCGTCAACAGCTGAGTGTAATCTGCCGTGTTGACATAGAATTGTAAAATACTGAAAATACAGATCTCAGACCAAATCCAACTCAAAAATGAATGTTGAGTAGGATGTGTCCAAAATCAATAAAAATCGGTAGTTTTCAGTAGGGATAAGAAAATATCGGTAGTTTTGCCTTGGTCGTCTGTGAATCGGTATGGAAGACCAAAATCGGTGGGACTACCGATAAATCGGTAGGTCTGGCCACCCTGTGCTGTACACCCATTCGTGGACCACATCCGACATAGACTTTTCTACGGCTTATGTACGTTTACGTCACATGACACAAACACTACATCTAAATTTGGTGGAAAATGATAAACAAAGACGGCAAAAGCAATTAGGGTTGTTTTTAACCAAGAAACTGGATTAGTGTTCGTGAAACCGGTTCACAAGAGCTCAATGATGATACAGTTTCCCGAATCTTTTACTCCTGTGAGAGATAAATGCAATGTCCGCTCGCGATATTATACGCAAAAAGTTTGTTGTTGTTCCCCCCAGCAGCTTGCGACAATACCGCTGTGGAAAGTAATAGTCACATTAGAAGGGAAGAAACAATTTAGCTTACGGCTGTAAAGAAAGCCTCAACGGTTGTTTCAACAATTCTCGAGTACTTTTTCAAATGGACGTAAGTAACAATGAGAGATTCTCTTTGAGGTCTTTCTCTTCTGGTCATTACTCGGCCATTTCAACATTTACTACTCTACTCTTTGCATAATATTGTAGTAAAAACCGTCGGCTTTCGATATGTACTGGAAAATTAGTACAAAGTGTTGTAATGACGTTGTAATAAACGAAAGAGAAAGTAAACAAAGAGAGGCTCTCAATGTTACTTACGTCCATTTGAAAAAGTACTCGAGAATTCACCGTATAGAAACGATCTTGAAAAAATGGCATCAAAGGAGGAGTGAAACGACATCAAAGCCCAAACAGAACAACTGTGTGACACATTTGCATATGCCGCTATGCACCATTCCACTTTTTATTATTTTGCGAAGTTTTGATTATTATCAAAATGAACTTTTGCGTAGTATATAATAATCATAATTAATTGATATTTATGAAACCGATAATAAAACATTATCAACAAATAATGAAAAAACTATTCTGCGGATTTCTGGTGTCTCCGCATATTGCGCTATTTCCTTCGCAGTTGCTCTGAAAATCGAGAAGCGTATAGTGTACCATAACCTAGACCGTAATCATGCAGTGCACCGTTAAAAACAAACATCAGAATGCGAAAGAAACAGACATAAAGGCCGAAACATTTGTTTTTATTTTTCTAGTGCAAAACGACCGCGGGCGCGTTTATTGGCGCACAAGTCGCTGGCTGAAAACATAGGAACATGGATTTTAGAAAAATAATCGCACCGCAAGATAATATTAAAGTTATTCACTACGCTAGTTTAGTACACGTGGATTGGGGGAACGGTTGAAACAAGAACTAACAATTGAAAACTGAAATTAATTCTTGACAGTCTTCTTCGGGTAGGTAGCATCTTCAAGCTCAAAACATAAGATGGGTCCGTTACCGCAAGAAACTTCTGCTGTCCGCTGCAAGCAGAGCTGCTTGGTTTCAACTGGTAATTGACCTTTCTAAAGTAATTTCGGAGGGGGTCCGGACCCCTGGATCCGCCACTACTTCGTCCGGTGACATGATGCTGCCATTTGCATTGCTGCGTTCTGATCAGCAATACACGGCAATGTTAAAAAACCGTAAAATAAAGTTAATTTAAAATTCACTGTTTATGCCATTTAATAGTTTGATGTATTTATGTTTTTATAAAAAATTTGAAATCCTCGATTTAGCTTAAGGGGCTTCACCACAGTAGAGCATGAAAAAATAGGCTTATTTCGAGAATTTTTTATGGTTCAATAAAAAGGTGAATCAATATCTTGTTGAATGGAATTTAAAAAAAAACTGCGGAACATTACATAAAATGATGGCACCCACAGTTTTTGCTGTAACTTTGAGTGACTTCAACCGAGTTACACAATAAATCTAACGACGCTGATTCCCTCTGGATAAAGATTCGACACGTCAATCGTTTGTTTACCATTTATCTGTCAGTGTCATTCCAATCGAGCACGAGACCTGTCATTGGTCCTCGTTCCAGAAGGATTCGAAGCGATTTTCTTCGCAATGAGGGCTTTTGAAAGGTCTCGTCAGCGATGCCACATTTACAGACATGTCTGTATTTTACAGACTTTTGATGTCTCCTACAGACGTAGCTAGAGATCTACAGACTTTTAAAAGGGTAATAGTGTTTAGTAAAATTGCACTAGAATAATTGTTTTCGAATACGAGTGATTCCTTCACAGTAGAATTCTACTTTCAATCTATTTTTAAAGTAAAATTTTAGTGTAACTTGGATTTACACAACCATCTACAGACTTTTACAGACATTTCTCGACAAACATATGATTACAGCTTAAAAACCAACTGTCAAAATTCTTTTTGAAAGGAAATTCCGGACAAACCGTTACTCGCCAATCACAGATGTTGGTAGTAAACAAAAGAGAAAAGTTTTCTCTTTCATTAATTGCTATGAACTGTGTTTAGTCAGTAACGGTTTGTCCGGAATTTCCTTTCAAAGAGAATTTTGACAGCTGCCTTTTAAGCCGTAATCATATGTTTATCGAGATTTTAGTTATTCTTTGAGAATTTTGACAGTCGGCTTTTAAACCGTAATCATATGTTTATCGAGATTTTAGTTATTCTTCTACGGACATTTCAAAAAACATGTGGCATCGCTGGGTCTCGTGCTCGATTGGAATGACACTTACTGATAAATAATAAGAATAAGATAGAGATATCGAGTCTTTATCCAGAGCGATTCAGCGTCTTTAAATAAATCCATACGGATTGAATTAAAATTTTCGTGGCACTTTATTTATATAACTCTTTCATGTAATTTATTGTACATTGATACAAAAAAGTATAACAAACTAGTGTCTTGTTTAGCCGATTGAAATATTTTGCCACAGTATAATATTTGTCTACACTATTACTTTTCTTGCATGTTCTCCGAAATAAGAATGTTTGTTTACTTACATGGAATTAGAAAAAAATAGGGACGACTAGATGCGTTCGAAGCAAATCGCAAAGAATTTTTCTAAATTCATGTAAACACAGTACAAGCGAACTGTCAAAAATGAACACTCGCGCTCATTTGTGACGTCAGCGTAATGTATTCAATTCTCGATGATCTGTGGGTTTAACGAATGAACATCTGTTGCATTCAAACGCACGTAGTTCACATAGAAAACAAACCACTAAGAAGTGTTAAACATGAACTTCACTCATCATTCTGGTCGTTATCTTATAAAACTCAATTAATATTGCACAGTTTACACCAAATCGAACTGCACAGTATGAAAGTGTGATGAATCAAAAGTGTGATCAAAAGTGCAACTCCTTTGAATTGACAGATTTTTGGCATTGAAGCGTGTCAAAAACAGACTTCTTGTTTTTACCATCTAGTAGGTTAGCATGGCTGCCAGTCTCGCGGATTGTGTATTGTATTTGATCGAAAAAGTTAATATTTCTCGACAAACATATGATTACGGTGTAAAAGCCAACTGTAAAAATTCTCTTTGAAAGGAAATTCCGCACAAACCGTTACTCACAAGTCACAGATGTTGGTAATAAACAAAAGAGAAAAGTTTTCTCTTTCATTAACTGCTATGAGCTGTATTTTGCCAGTAACGGTTTGTCCGGAATTTCTTTTCAAAGAAAATTTTGACAGTTGGCTGTTAAGCCGTAGTCATATGTTTGTCGAGATTTTGTTGATTTAATATTATTTCATTTGACAACCGTGAAAAAAGTATCATAGCGAAGTGTATCAAAAATCCAACTTTCAAACCAATAAACGATAATTTTTATCACCATTGGTCTTGAGTGTGTGCCAAAAGCCATCAGATATTGTTCGAAAGTGCGCTATTTGCTTCTCCCACTCTGAACTGACAGTAGCTAGCCTGGCGTACTGGGATTGAAATTAAGCTGATCCGTAATTTGCCATCGATCATATTTAATTACTCTCTCCCACCTTCCCTCCGTCCGGTTTTGCCTAAGCGGAAGTACCTATTTTATGAGGTGAACAGGAAAGTTTCATTATAACCATCTGTTCCTTGAAATATTTAAACCGTTTCGTCGTTGAGAAGGTCCAAACTTTTCAGAGCAAATTAAATGAACGTTTATTAATTATGACCGTCCCAGCTGGGACGTGTCGTAGTGTAGGTATCCATGGTTCGAGATGGAAGCTTGATACCTGGTCTGTTTTGAATAAAATATGCGACGATTAGCTCAGTATATGGGCGATCTAAGAAACTTTGTTTTAATTGTTCGTAATTGGGTACGCAATAGCCCAATTTATGATTGAGCTACCTGGCGTTTAAAATACGCACACTGAGATCGCCTATTTTTATACTACCGTCCTCCCTCTAAGCCCACAAGTGGTGTGTTTGCCTCCGATTTCACCTTGTAAACAGTTTGTAAACGTCAAAAATAGCTCAATACCAACACAGCTGGATCTATTGAATAGTTTACGCTGACGTCACAAATGAACTGAGTGTTCATTTTTGACAGTTCGCTTGTACTGTTTACATGGAAAATGCAACACCAGTGCAATCCACCGCCCCGGGGTTTTTCAATGAAAAACCCCATTAGAAAAATTCTTTACGACTTTCTTCGAGCGAATCTAGTCGTCCACAAATTTTTCTAAGTCGATGTAAACAGTACAAGCGAACTGTCAAGAAAAGTGAGGTTAACTGTGCCAGTAAAGAACCAAATAGAGTTCTATGCAAATCATTTCACATACACATACACAAAAAAGCGGGAAACTAAATGGCTCACGCATTAAATTGATTACTTGATACTGATTTGCAGAACCGTTCGCTTCCTTTCGTTAAAAAAAACTACAAGAATGCACCATACTGCTTCTAACAAGAGTCTGTTCCATCCCGCAAGGTAAAAGCTGCACAGGCTTAGTGTGGTGTGAGGTCAATTTTACAGATTTTATTTTGTTGAAAGAGTAATCTGCCCCTTCGCCTGATTGGAGTTCTTCAGACATATATGCATGATTGGTGAAAATATGGGACAGAGGCTGGAAAATTTGGACTGAATTCAGTCAGGATAAATGCTATAGATATACAAAACGAGAATAGCACCTAAAATAAAAATGCAAACCATCTTGTCTTTTATATGGCTACGTACTTTACTGACAGAAATTACCACTTACCCTGTACTACTGATAGCAATAAAAAATAATATCCCAACGCATTATTCAACATCCTGTTATCAACATATGAATATACGCTCACAGCGTCTATCATCACAAACGAGAAAATGCCAAGCTAACTGAATACGTTCTATTTCCGGAAAAAAGTTTGAATATGCATGGGAAAATGAAGTTGTGTTGCTCTATGAACGACGGAAGCGACTCAAATAAAAGGGCCATGCATGCACCCTTGCAGCTGGGATGCCACATTGGAACCTGTGTTTCGGTCGAAAAATTTTTTTTACCATCTGTGATGACTAAAATAGAAAAAAAGAACTGTGAAAATCTGTGACAAATTTATAGAAAATCTGTGAAAAATCACAATATTTCCAAAAATCTGTGAAATTTTCTGCAAAATGCCAAAAATCTGTCATCTGTAAAAAAGAAACTGCGATCAAAAATTGTGCAAAAAATCTGTGACATTACAGAAAAATCTGTGAATATGGTAACCCTGCCTTGCAGGCCGTTCCCCGTCAAAAAAAATGCGGACGAACATGGTCAGGCGATTTAAAAAGTTTGACGTTTGACTCAACTCGCCTGTGCTAATTGCCCCCACGAACAAATGCAATTTGCGAATGCGATTTAAAGGCAATTTCAATACTTAGACAAATTTTCTGGCGGCTGAAATGGACTTGGTTGTTTTTTGCGTTTTTCAAACATGGCGGTTCATGTTTGGCTTAAGTTTAAAATTGTTTTTTTTAAACAATTGGCGTGTTCCCGCTTGTATTTTGTTTGTTTAGTGCACTTAATTTAGCCAACGAATGTGGAAAATTGTGGAATCGTGTGTAAGTATAGTGGAACAAGATCTCTGAGTCTAAATGAAAGTCAGATTGTGGTAAGTTTTGGTGTGCAATACGAATTTCACCATCGATTCTTCGTATAGTCTGGTGGTGATTACCTAGTGTACCGATAAATTTGTGTGAGTAGATAGTGAATCCGAAAATAATTATTATTTTTAATTTTCATATCAGGCAATTAAGGGCGATTAAATGGCGCGTTCCCTGGGCGATTTAGGGGCGATTTAAGGGCGGGTAGAGCGGCAAAAAATGACGGCGGCAAATCGCTCAAATGTTGCATATAAAATAACCCCCTAATTGCCAGCAAATTGCTGGCAAATTGTAGGGTAATTAGCGCATCCGAGTTGGCAAATAGCCCCCACTAGCCAGCAACTTGCCCTTTTTGACTGGGATATAAGAGGATTCATCTCTTCATACGCTCTCACTCACAAGGGAGACCAAATTGAAAACTGTCTTTCAGTCAAACAAGTCTGTTCACCATCTGTGATGCCTAGAACAGAACGAAATCTGTGAAATTTTGAAATACTTACAAAAACATCCAAGCTTGCACTATTAAAAAATCTGAATGGTTTAATATATTTCGGACATTATAGAAAAATCCGTTAATGTGGCAACCCTGACGCTCATCATTCTTAAACTAGAAGAGATATATGCGGCAGTCAGCGATGCCAGATTTACAGACATGTCTGTATTTTACAGAATTTTGATAGCCTCCTACAGACGTAGCCAGAGATCTACAGATTTTTCAAAGAGTAACAGTGTTTAGCAAAATTGCACTAGAATAACTGTAATCGAATACGAGTGGTTCCTTCTTAATAGAATTCTATTTTCAATCTACTTTTAAAGTAATATTCTAGTGTAACTAGGATTTACACAACCATCTACAGACTTTTACAGACATTTTAATTATTCTTCTACAGACATTTAAAAAAACATGTGGCATCACTGGCGACAGTCGGTCACTGTAAGGTACAATGTTCTAATTGCAATTTTATTTTTTCATCTCGCCTTCTACTTTCAGATGCCCGGTATCGTGGTTTTTCGTCGACGCTGGTCAGTTGGATCCGATGACCTAGTGGTTCCCGGATTGTTTCTCTTCGCTATTCATCTGATATGGTAAGTTATTTAAGCGGAGTTTTTTTTTCTAAAACATTCAAATAATTTAGATATGCCAATAGTTTGCCAAAGGAGGTTTTGTTAAAATAGCGACATAAATTGAATTATTAAACAAAGAGTCTTCTTTTATCGCATAGAGTGATGAGCCTATTTTGGTACCATTAGGGAGAGGGTCGCACTATTTTTTGAACAACTTTAAAAGAAGCCATATTATCTATAACCTTTCTCAGCATAAAGTATCAGTGTACTGTTTCTTAAACATTTATATAATGCTTATTTAGCAGAATTACCTCAATTTTCAGCATAAATGAAAATAAATGTTCCATTCTGTGCATCTATTCCCACCTCAACGATCCAATTATCGCCTCATGGGTGTGCCAATTTCCACCTCATCGAAAAACAATCTAGTTGAAACGCAATGCCTCATATTCCATTTGCGTCGATTCTAACTAGGTATCCAGATCATGGACGCCAACGTGTGATTTGTAAAACGAATCATTCTGCTTTTTTCAGCCGATCAAAACAAACGTAAACATCACGCACATCAATGAAACTAATCAGCTGCTAGTAGAAGAGCGCCCACGGTGTCTTTTTTTAACAACTTTATGTGTGTGTGTGTGTGTGTGTGTTAACCATCCTAACTCCCACTAGCTGGTAGTGATTTACAGAAAAAAGATGTTTGCATGTATTTTAACATATCCATGCAAATAACTTGGTTCAAGGATTTAGGTAGGTGTTAGCTCAATTGACTTTCCGATGACCCATTTCGTGTACAGTGCCAGACATGTTCCGAGGTCATCGTTCCATCAACCAGCCCCGCCTTACTGTAATGTTTGTATCAAATGGATTATAACATTACAATAAGACTTTCGATTCCTTACATGAGGTAAGAAATGGACGCGTATTTAGTGTATTTATTTGATTTTTGTATATATAAATTAGAATGTCTGTAGAAAAATATACCAGTTTTTCTATTTCCTTCCTCATCTTCTACTTACGCGAGTGACTGATACTTGCTTATCCATTTTTCGTCCCATTCCAAACCTCCAGATATCCTCAAAATCTCCAGCTTCTTTCTCACGCATCAAACAGCCCGTACAATCCTTTCTCTTTCCCACATTTGCAAGTACAGCGCAATTTATCAACAAAACAGTCGACCGATCGCGGCTAAGGTACACACTCGACGACATGAGCTTCTCCGTACTAACTCAAAATCGCAGTAGATATTCAAAGAAATACCCACAGCATAGTCTGATATAGGACAACTTTGACAATCCTTTGCCTTGACCACCATCTCCGCTCTCATGATTATCCATTCTTAAATTGCATCACATAAAATTCACTCCATATTGCACAACGAGGGAATAGCCTTTCTAACGCGTACAATCCCGATCCGCTGTTAAAACAATTGTTCGAGTAGACACTCCTTGGAAAGATTTCACTTATTTTCTTTATTTCTCACTTTACGTCTCTCGACATAAAAAGAAGTGTCGCGTTTAACATAAATTTCCATTGACAATCATGCAACAATACGACGCGGCGTTTGTTTATGTCAATTATAACACTTTTCTGCAAGAGCTTTCATACCGCCTTGATGGAATGCGGGAAACACTTACTGCTACTCACCTGCAGATGGCGAAGCAAGCACGAAGTATGTGAAATTTTACTGGCGAATTGCACATAAGTCAAAAACCAAAAAGCAACTTTTCACTATCGAAAAATGAAACATTTTTTTCGATTTTTGTCACCGCACAACCGAAAATCGTCAATGCACGGATTAGTCAAGATTCGCGATTATCACAACGTCACAAAATCCGCCTAAAAACACCGAATTTGCTTTGAATATCAATTCAAAACCAAGAGCACAAATAAAAACAAACTGCATCACAACAGTGTTGCCACTCCGTCTTTTTTTAACAACTTTATGCAAAAAAAATCAGCATCTCTGAAACTTCAGGATATGAAAGAATGGGCTTTCCCCTTTCATTTGAAACCAAAATCAAAATAATCCGTCGGGGGGTCTAGAGCAACTTTTGTTTTTGAAGTTTTTTTTCGTGAAAACATAGATTTTACAATGGAACTAGTTCATATTTCTGCCCCTAGATGGTGTTTTAGACATTCGAACAACACTAAAAGTGAGAATCTAATAGATTATTTAATTGTCTACAACTTTGTTACCAACTAAAAACCGATTTGAAATTATCCCGAAAAGTAGTTTAATATTTTAACGAATTCTAACTTAGTTTCACAGAAGACCTAGTGGTTTGTTAATTCACAAGCACTTTTTTTATTTGCCAAATAGTTGTGTTTAGTTCAATAGTGAATTCAGCGGAATTTGAGAGCTTGGAAAATCATATTTTAGCTGAAAATTATAATTCCCTGATACAGGGCACCATTCATATTTTTGGGATGAGAAGTTTTAGATAAGTGTTGACCAAACTAGTATGATATTAATATTCTTTTTCATTATGGTAAGTGATTCCTCCCGCAGAAACAGCCTTTTCAATTATGTATGCCATCTTTTTCATTTTTTCGATTGTTCTCAGTGATGACTGATAACTATTCTTACATGAATCTCCTACTCTGTTAGCATCTTCGTATAAAATTGACTTGTCCTGAACTTCAACCTTTATATTTGAACAAACTCAATGAAACTTAACACACCATTGCAATATTTCGCGGATTTCATTGCAACGCTTGGTTCAAAACGCTGATTATTCGTTTTCAAAATCAACTCAATGTGACAAACATTGAACAAAAAACTGAGTTTTTGGATCAAGATAATTTTTTTTGGGATATATTCTAGGACTTCTATGTATATAAGGTTATTGTTCGACTCAAATCATATTTTGTTTTCAAAAGTAATACATATCGCATAATCTAGGATCTAGGAGTAACGATATCTCACATAATTGATAGGAACTGGCCGTAAAATCCAACTGCCACAATATGCTTTGCGGAGAAAATTTGAATAAATCATTTCACACTAGCCACTAATTTGGAGAGTTACTGCTGTGGTTTGCGTTAAACTAGAAACGGTGTGTCCCAATATTTCGTCTTGAACGGAATTATAATAGCTGACTTACGCGATCATAACCTAAATTATACGATGTATGGTCCCTTCTAAAACACCCGTGTAACCAAACATAAATGTAAGCAAACCCTTGTAACCAAGCAATACCTTCCGATGAATGGTAGTCCCTTCGAACCTATCGGGAAAGATTACAAACCAAAAGCACAAATAGTTTTCTGACTCTGTCAAACATCCTAATTTTCAGAAGTTCAATTAGAATTGTCAACGTAATGAATCCTGTTTAATATTTTTATGCCACTAAACCCAATTATTTTTTTTGTAATATAATAAGTGCGAGAAAACATATTTCCAAACCACTAGGCCTCTTAGATATAACTTTGTTAAAATCTTAAACAACTTTTCCGGATGATTTCAGATCAATTTTTAGTGGTCAACAAACTTGTAGACAATTAAATTTTCTATCAAATTCTCCCTTTTAGTGTTGTTCGAATGTATAAAGCACCATCTAGGGACAGAAATATGAACTATCTCCAGTAGTAAAACCTATATTGTTACGAAAAAACTTCAAAAAAAAAAGTTGCTCTGGACCCCCCGACGGATTATTTTGATCTTAGTTTCAAATGAAAGGGGAAAGCCCATTCTTTCATATTCCGAAGTTTCAGAGATGCTGAATTTTTTTGCATAAAATTGTTCTAATAAATACACCGTGCGCCCAGAATTGCGCACACAGAAAAAAACCATTCGAAGGTTAGCAACTGGAATGACAAGTTTCACATCACACATTGCTTTCTCCCGATCCGAATTGTATGTGCAGATGAAAATAAAATATCTGCAATCAACAATTAGTTGAATAACTTGAAGTAATTGATTACTTATACCTGAAATTGCATTACATTATATTTACAAGTTCATGTTTTGGTTTGGCCGCACTGGTGATTCTTTTCTGTATGATGGATACAAAAAGTTGGTTTTGATTGTGGTAGTGTATCAGCAAAACATGCCAATAATAGGAACCCCCGTATTTAGTTTTATCCTATTATAACACTAGGCCTGCTGGAATAACGAGATATGAGGCGGTAAATGCTGGCTCGTAAGTGTTTATTTTGCTAAGCGCCGTTGCATCCAGTTTCGGTTCACTACGTGAGTGAGGCGGATTAGTAGATATTTCAATAAGGTGATTTTGTTTTAATTAAAAGTTGGATTTAGAGGATAGTTCTAAATACATATGTCCACAACAAATAAAGAATATAACTTGAGCTTATTTTTTCTCACCTGCTTTAGCCAAATCGATAGTGTCATTATCTCATATGCTTGGTTCGAAACCAAGGGGTACGAAATAGGGTCACAATGGGCTCTACTGCCATAATAGGCACATCACCCTACGTCATTAGAATTCAACACGATTTTGATTTTGTTTGACACTATCGGCACAGATAACAGACGTTTAGGCTTGATTTGAATCGTGTGTAAATACCCGCTACTGAAATTCCGAATAAATCAGATGTCTGAAACACGTTTGTCTAACGTTTGTAGATGGCGCAGTGATCGATACAATGCAGTTAGAGTGCAGCTGTCAAACACGTGTAGCAAACAGTTGCGCAGATGACAATAATGAAACACGGATTTCCAACGTTTATCAATTTGAAAGTTTACACAGGTTTTGAAGAAGTTTTGTTCTAGTCTAAACGTCTGTTATCTGTGGTATCGGTTTCACTTGACAATGATTTTGGCCACATGGGTTAGTATTTTTGACCGTCAACCCACTGAAACAGGGATGACAGCTACACAGATTAATCTGTGTTTCACAGTTTTTTAATGTGCAGCACAGATTTCCACGGTTTTCTGTTATAATGCATAGACTAGCAAAGATTGCTCAATGTTTGACCTCGTGACCTAAAAAAAGGTCGTGACTTCTTGTTTTGAAACGTTTTCCTTAACACAGATTTTTACATATGTTGCGTACAAATTTCAAAAAATATTATCTGGCATCCCTGCAGTAAAACTATAGTGGCCAAGGTGGTTGAATGGAAGGTGTAGCTCTAGTCCCTATTAATTGAATTTTATAAAATAATTTGTATTTATCATTTTACGAACAGAAAAGAGATAAATAAAGTTCGATTACATATCTTCAACATCAGTTACATCGGAAAAGACCATAAAAAGAATATGGGTGAGCCAATTGATATATAACTCTACAATTAAATGTGAGATTGATATATCAAATGAGCTGACATACAATAACCACCGATATCAATATATTTAAAAGCGATATATATCGCAGATTTATATGTAATAATGCGCTAAATTTAAATATCCATCACCGATCAACCATACCAATAAAATTGGGAACGTTTACAGTCGCTGGTAGTTTGAACAACAACAAAGAAGAATCGAAAAACAAAACTCGATTGGTGGCGATTTATTGATCAAAGAAATAACAAAATTAATTGCGGAGGCTTAACCACGAGACAGAGAGAGGGCCTCTCTACCGAAAGCGAACCAATATTGGTAAGATAAATAGAACGATTTTCGATCGCGCTGGAAAAGCTCTTTTTAATTGCTTTTTTGGAAGTGACCATCCATCAGGCGCGCAACATCACGTAGCTCTGGCGAAGGTGTTTGAGGGTAAAATAAGACGCTGGGCCGGAATTATTGGCTTGTTTGTACTTTCGCCTTTTTTGGAAAAATATAATTTGCTCAACTTGCTGTTGATACCAGCAATCTAAGTATTATCACTACTCTTACCGGAGAACGAGATATTCATAATATTCATATTGAATATTATAAATATTCACTTCATTAGCAAGAAAGCTGAAAATAAAGCAGAATAGATTTGTTTTGTCATATTTATTAAACGCCAACAAGGTAGCGAGCACTAAACGGATATCGTGATAAACTCATTAGCTCATTCTTAGGCGGATTTATTTATCCGGAGATTGTGGGTTCTATTGTAAGTAGGGGTTTTCCCCACTACTTGGGTTCAACAAATAACTGCCCGGCGGACCCTATTTAACAAGTCGGCCAAGATATCCCTACCGGTAATTCCGGATTTTCGTAACCACAAACAAAACAAGAAAAACAAACTAAATTTAACTTTATCTTATTCTGATACCGTTTTCTTTGCTCTGCCGCTGCTACTAGCGGATAGCCGGGCGGATTCACTTCTCATCGCCCGGTCGACACTTTTGCGGGGTGGAATTTTCTTCTACACCGAATCCCGAAATTTTTCGGGAGGGTTACTTCACAGGCGAGCGGATTTTCACACGCGGACAGGGCGTTTTCGCTCGGTCGGGCCAGTTTTAGGGACAGCTTTTCCTCTATTAACTCACGATGTTCTTTCTTTTTTTCTTCGTTTTTCACACCGTCGCCACCAAAACAAACCTCGGCCTCCACCACCGCTTCCGCTGTCGCTTGTAGAATGTTAGCCTACCTAATCCCTTCATCTTTATTCACAAATATATAACAAATCTCGCCGAACATATGATTACGGTTTAAAAGTCAACTGTCAAAATTCTCTTTGAAAGGAAATTCCGGACAAACCGTTATTGGCTAAACCCGGTTCATAGCAGTGAATGAAAGAGAAAACTTTTCTTTTTTGTTTACTACCAATATCTGTGATTGGCGAGTAACGGTTTGTCCGGAATTTCCTTTCAAAGAGAATTTTGACAGTTGGCTTTCAAGCCGTAATCATATGTTTATCGAGAAATGTTCTACACCTAGAGCTACTGAAACGTTCACAAGAGCAAAAACAAACAAAATGTAGAGGGAAATGTGAACGCTTTTGCGGGACAGTTGTGAGCATATGTCAAGCTGAAGGGAAAGAAAGGGGGAAACCTTTGACACTTTTGAATATATTAGTTTTATACTTGTAAAATTAAACATGGTTTTCGGTGCAGTAAACGTAAACACCTGGACGAGCATTCTGCTTCTTTGGCGCACGATTAAAAAAAAGAAATGGTCGAACTTCAGATCTTCCGATTCGAACACTTAGGGACACTTTTTATGTCGAAACTACTATTATCATTTTTTTTTTGGAATATATTACAATCTACCATGTATTGAAAGCTTGTACGCTCACTAGCGCCGCATAGTGAGAGTATCCCAAACTAATATGTTACCGTCGGGCAGTCCTTGACATCTTGAGCAACTTTGCTGAAGACATTACTCTTCTAAATTTGGAGATACTGAAATAAAAAGATGTATGCTCACTAGCGCCGCCTAGCGGATGATATCCGATTTAGTTATTACATTATCAAATAGCCTTCAGAAACTTTACAGAAAACATCATTTTCCTAAATTATTAAACTTTCGTGACAAAACATCACCCAACATGTACTGGAAGTTGTATTCTCCCTAGCGCCGCCTAATGGCTGAATCCCGAAATTATCTATACGCCTTCGGACAGCACTCGACCCGCTGATGAATATTGCCGAAGACATCACACTTCGAAATTATCAGGATCTCGAGATGCAGTCTTTGAAAAATAGTACACGCTCACTAGTGCCGCCTGGCGGATCTATTTCAATTTGATTTTTGCATAATCGCGTAGCCCTTGATCTCCTCTAGAACTTCGCAGAAAATACCATCTTTCTAAGTTATTAGACTTTTGAGATGTATTACATTCTATAATGTGCTGAAAGGTGGTACGCTCACTAGCGCCACATAGTGAGAGTATCTCGAACTAACATGTCACCATCTGGTAGTCTTTGATTTCTCGAGCAACTTTACTGAAGACAATACCTCTCTAAATATTCTCGTTGTTGAGATAAAGAATGATTTTGACATTAGTTGAATATTCGCATTCGCACTTGCGCCGCCTAGTGGAACGATACCGAGTTATTATTTCCACCATGCTGAAGCTCTGGACTTTCTGGATAAATCTGCCTAAGACACCACCTTTCAAAATAATCTGTGTTTCGATATATTTCATGTTAAACCCATTTCACGATAATCACATTCACGATGAGATATTCCATTTATTTACTTTCTTTTGAAGCACCCCTGGCGGAACAGTCCTCAACTAATTGGATATCCAATTACACTAAATTGTAGGTCTAAGTAAGCACAACAACTTTGCCAATGAAAGTATGGCGCTAAATGTTAACGTAGACGAAATATTCAGCCACAGCCCCAAATTAGTAAAAATCCCATAAGCTATGGGATTCCTATTATGCGGGTACCGCGCAGTAGAAAACCCGACTGTATGACCGAACCGAAACAAAGCTTATGGCAAGAGAAAAACCCACTACCTCATTTGTTTATGCTTTTCTTCTTCATATATTCATTCCTCTTTTATCGGCTTTATCGAAGAAAAGTGACAACCGCACTCAAACATAAAAAATGTACCCACCTGTATCCGTCTTGAGCATATGTTACCAAAACAAATACACTCTACGGAGAGAGTGTATATTTCCACCCAGTGCTACACCAACGACACGACTAGACACTCGCATTCAAAACTGTATCACAAATCTGACTACCCCTCAGTGACTCAGGTAACTGGTACTGTCAAATATGATATTTAGTTGAAAACTGCATAAATCTAGCAACACTGAAGAATCTGTTGTTATTTTTCCAAACCAACCGCTGCAACTCCTAGTTACGTTGAAAATTTGTGCGATCTCGGCGTGAACGTGAATGTTTTGGTGCGAAATATAGTCTGGTATATTAACAGTCTATAGATGAGTACGCAATTGTAATTTAAATATTCTTAACATTTTCTACGATACCGACATGGTGCTACGGTAAACAGGAAATACATGCAAGCAGGAAAGCAACCAACTATCATCAGATTTTTGACCTTACAAACGCCGGATGCTTTACCCAAGTACATGTGCGACGAAAAATTAAAAAAAATCAGATGCATGAAACAATGGCACAATACTCAGCTGATTAGTGGAGCTTGAACCAGACCAGAGAGTCCAGCAATCAATCGAACAAAATCAAACAATAACTGCCGTGGTGTATTACGCTTTCAATAATCAAGCTAGAATCTTCTTCATCTTGGTAAACACATTCCGATTGGAATTTTTTTTTAAACTTTAATTTTTTCAGACCCGCTGCTATGTAATCTACTCCTTCGTAATGACGACCCGAAGTCGTGAAACTTCATAAAATGGTCACGGAACTGCTTCCACCGTTTTTAACAATTTTGATAACTAGTACTGATACTAACATGACGTAGATCGTGTGCTATTAATCCGTCATACCACGCGAGCTCTGTACTAAGTTTGCCGGTTGGTTATGCTTAACGCCATATATAACCACATAGCGTTCATTGTTCACAACTACGATAATTAAAAGGTTTGGAGTAATACCGCGTGAAGAATCGAGACGATTTTTTTGTTAAGGGAAATTTTACCAATGTGACCACTATTAAGGTTTTCGCTTGTGACTTGAAGATACCGCCTATATTCGGAGGAATAGCGGATATCACACCTCTAGCCAAAAAAGTTTTGTCGTTCCGGACAATCTCACAGTTGTTTTAGGAGGAACCGTCATGGGGAAGCATCATTGTACAACTTCAGTGATCAGACTGTCATCGAAGTATGCACAGTTATATATGGAAGCAAGCTTTATTAAGTTTATCTAGTTTAGTACATTTAGTTATGAAAATTGAAATTCTATTTCGAAAGATTGTGTAGCCGACTCTTAACGTACAAGAGCATTGCACAATTGTAACATGAATAATCCTCAATTGGTAGGGTTAGAATATACAACTGAGCATATCAGGCTTTTACTCCAGGAACCGCCGAACCAGGGTCAATACAAATGAATATAAATCCTAGTATATGTTTTTAAGATATCCGCCTCATACGATTACCTAATAAAAGACGTATCTGCTTCTATTTGTTTCCGTGTACTTATCATTTCGACTAGTTGCTTTTTCCGTTCTCAGGTATATGCAGAAAATGTTAAAACACCTCCACAGAAACCATGAAATTGACAGCATCCAATCCAAACGAATTCTTAAGGCAGTCAATCAAATAAAATATCAATGCCAGTTCGCGTTACTTAGTAGCAAATCCTACAGATAACTCATTTGTGTTGTTAAGTTCATAAATATTATTAACGTTTACTTCGTATAGTAGGTCAGAATCATGATCGTGGACACTACCGGATATTATCAGCTATGAGAACTGTGTGATAATGTCCCAGACCGAAACGTCCACAAAAGGTGAGGCATAAAATGATGTAGCCCTTTCGTTAACACGTATCTGATGTGAAGCTATGTACCCAAGTACCCAAGCTATGTAGATATAATCTGTCCTTATAGCACGACAACATGGATTTTTAGTAGCTGTATATTGCATTATTGAATGTACCAATCTGCATTTCTGTTCCAAGTGACATCCTCTAGAGCAGTGATTCTTAACCTGGGGTCCTCGGATCTCTAGGGGGCGGCAAAGAAAAATACATTTTCCGAGTGCATAATGAAATTTAAAGTCTTGGTACCTAACAAACTGAAAATAATATTTTGATAGCACGCATAATCGATGTTTATCCGTGGGGGTTCGCAGCAACCCAGGCTGATTTCTAAGAGGTCCGTCGTACAAAAAAGGTTGAGAACCGCTGCTCTAGAGAACCTATAGTTGTAGCATTATTCCAACTCATCGCTAAGTGCAGTGAACACTAGAAATGCTCGGAGCTGACATCTCCGTGCAGTTTCTGATGGCGTTTTTTCTTGACCATATGTTTTGACAGCAGTTGGAGTTAAAACCTGACTCAGTTTTGCTTCATGCAAAAACGACATTTTTTTATAAAAATTGCATACGCCGTGAACAATATATCTACTCGTCATACGAGCAGCAATTTGCATACATACACGGTTATTTAAATTAAACACTTGAAACATAAAACAGTAATCCAATATACAAATATCAATAATTAAATGATTGTGTCAGAATGTAATTATTTGCGCGACAAAGGCACGTAGAGATGAAGGTTAATAAAATTTATGGAAAAAACATGAAATGAAACGTTTAAGTATTTTTATCCTGAATTTCTTTAAAAAGTACCGCTAACGAGTTACTTAACTCGCCATTATCACTCGATTAGTCTCCGAATATTCCTTTAATTCCCGTTTTATGATCCAAGATACTTGAGGCAGCGAGCGCCGATTCAGTTGCATTCGTTTTTATCGTCAACGGACGATAGTTTCCCTGCCCTTCTTTCTGATGCTTTTGAGTGTGACCTTTGAAATGCAGTATCAGAAATAACACAGACAACGCACAAAAACTATCTTACGTTTATCTTTTCCAGATTTTATTCTCTCTTAACCACAGCTGATTCTTCCGCAAATGAAAGAAATCAGCCTTACACAATATTATGCACCTAAGCATACATTGAATCGACACACCCATCAAACTATTGAGCTTACAGCGTCTTCTGTGTCAATTCCCGCGCCTTGGCCCTCTTGAGCTTGGCGATGCGAGCCATACTCTTCGGACCAAGCAGACCACCTCCCCAGTGTTTCCATCAGTTTGGACAGATTGGCCCGGTCCGAATTGCCAACCTGGGTAAGTGCAATGCAGGTACAAGTCTTGCGATACACTAGCGTTCCCAAACGAGATTTGCTCTTGATAATACAGTATGGGATTCCCATCTTGCGGCACAGAGCGGGCAGATAGATGACCAACTCAATTGGGTCCACATCATGAGCGATAACAACCAGCTGAGCTTTCTTCTGCTCTACTAGTTTTACCACGGTGTTAGCACCCTGGCGCAGCTGATTGCCCTTCTTCGCCGGTGGTTCAGGATTGCCGGCAGCCTTTGCCTCGGCCTTAGCCTTCAGGCGCTGGATTTTAGCGATCTGATTCTCCGGACGATACTTTTCCAACAGCTTGAACAACTGCTGGGCGGTATGTTTATCCAAAGCCTGCGAGAACTGGTTAATCGGTGGCGGAATCTTCAGGCGCTTTTGTAGAACTGCCTTATGTCGCTGAATGCGAATGTATTTCGGCCAACGGACGAACCGGGACAGATCACGCTTCGGCTGCACATTCTGACCGATGCCGAAGTTCTTGACGCATTTCTCAAACAGCGGATTAACCACTTTCTTAAACTCAACCTTCTTGACGGCCAGAGGAAAAAATCTTTGAACACATGCTACAAAACTAGCTTGTAGCAAATGTACGAAGAATTTTTTTCGCTTCGCATTCAGTCGAAAAAGCTCAATATCACGAAGTTCATAATAGTTGTTTTTTCATACTTCTCATTTTCAATAATTCGCATCTACCCATTCTCGAAGTAGTGGAAGCGGAGCTCAAAAAATCACCGTCATGCGAATATAGGAAGAAATTACGATTAACTCGCGCATATTTTCTTTATTCACTAAAGAGTACTAATAGGATTCAATTCGCATCCACCTAAAATCCTACATTAGGTTACTTTTTAGGAACGACATGATATATCCAACCAACTGCCCAGTCGCAGCGTCTGACAAAGTAGAAACAGATCCGGCTACCGTTCAGCATCAACATTTTCCACCACTTCAAGTCTGTTTTGATGTTGCATTATTCTCCTTGCAGAGCTGGCATACAATCGGCCACTGCTATTTAGAGAAACTACCAGAACAGTACCACCGTACCAAATGGCAGTGGGCCGAGTTTCTTCCCGCTGACGTCCTCAGACGTTGTGGTGAACGGATCGACGACCAAAGCAATGGGTTGAGATTCTTCCACAGACTGCGTAGCAAATAATTCGGCTAACGACACAGCGTCAACAAGATCACCAGGCAAAGTCACAGAGTATTGTTTTATTATCAGACGTAAATGTGAAATCCTCCGGATTCTCGCAGATGCTTTTTTCGATACAGACTTGTTTCAGCAGATTTGAATGATTCGCAACTATCCGATAGCCTCGGTCCTGTTTCCAACTGCTTCTATAAGGGATATATTCGACTAAAGAACTTCATGTAAACATAGCATGGTTGCTATATAGCAACTGAAAATAAAATAAACAGAGAAGTGTTGCTGAAGAACTTCTTTTTTGTACGCTTCGAGGGGCAACTCAATATGCTGGTAACTGGTGGTAAATAACTCGGACACTTTTTTTTATCAGGAGGTTGTATGAAGTGTCACGTCGTGTCGTTGGCTACACCGTTACTCTGAAAGGTTACAATCTCGCCCACATTGGGTGGAAGAAACTGTTTATTAGTAACGTTTAATCACGACTCACCGTTGACTGCACGATTGCGAGTTGTTTTCCGATGTCCCGATGACAGTTGACGATTTTCCAGGTGCTTGCGCAAAATCAACTCGCGACGTTGCTTTTCAGGTGACGCCATTTTTTCCAATTTTCGAAAAACTGACAGCTATAAAAATGCAGTGTAAACAATACACTCTCAACTACTCCTAGACAAAATAATAATCAAGAGAAAATATCCAATGGGTTATTTTCTACAGCGTTTTTTCCGTGATGCAATTTGACACCCTTTAACCGATCTGCCAAAACCAACTAATTTTTGCTCGTTCTCTCCCATACAAAAAATAAAACATCTGTTCCACAAGGGTCATTAAATTAACACCATCACACAAACAAATTGCTTCGATAACAGCAAAAGGTCAAATGGATCGATTTATCCTCAATTTGGGGCTTGGCTTGGGAGGAAATACGGTAGACAGTTAGCACCTGATGGAGAAAATTGCTTTGGGAGATGGCAGAAAAAATCAATTGTGACACGGGACCTTCCAAACGGATTGGTTAAAGGTAGTGAGAGATTGGACTCATAAAAGCCACCTGCTTTCAACAATAAAGCGGGACTGTTCGGCATTTGTAGCGGATTGCTTGTTCCAGACTTTGTCTGTTTCAACAATAGCCTCCTAGGTCAAGCGGTGTGCTGTTGCCATATAGTGTGGACATTGAATGGGACTTTTTTCAATTGGAAACATTTTTTTTTTCTTTTTTTTTCCTTTTTTATTAACGACTTAGAGTGAGTCAATCTTTTTCCTTTTTTATATTGTAACGACATATAATTAGCAAGGGACTGGAAGGTGAAGTATTTTTCAAATATTAAGAGCCATAGTACTCAAGGGAGAGCAAGGATTTGAAGTAAGAAAGTTTAGAAAAGCGTGGAGTAGGGTCAATGAACAAGCTTAGAGTTTCCCGGTTACTTAGCTTTTTGTCTTCTGCAGCGCAGTAGTCAGGATCTTTTGGCATTAAACGCGAATCACCTGAGTCTGCGGCATGTCCGGACAAGCGTAAAGTCAATTTAATGACCTATGCTGTCGGAGCCGACATGGTCGAACATGGAATCTGTTCTCTGTGACAGTATACACACCTAAATAACATTTGTACATCCTACGAAAGTCCGGCACAAACTTCTCTTTCACTGTAGGTTTGTTTGAATCTACCGCCCTATATTCTGCACAATTCCGCTCGGATTAGATACTAGCTATGAAGATGAAAACAACTTTCATCCGAGCGAGTTGACTAAAGGAGTATGCCTACCAGCTAGACACCACCTCCGGCGGGACCTATTCGGACTCCGGCTGCTGTGCCTATACACTGCTGTCATCAAAAAAAAAAGAAAAGAAAAAGAAGGAATTCCGTTCTCGTTAATTTTTACTGACATTCCACCACTGCCTCTTCCGGCGGACGGCGGCGGTGCGGTCCTGCCTATACAGCACACTTGTATAAACCCGTCCGTCTTTGTCCGTTTGTCTGTTAACCAACCGGAACAAAACAGTAACGAACAGTGACGCACGCAAAACCATCTTTTGCTTCCTACATGTGGTTTTGTGCTTGAGCTCGTTATCCCCGTTTCTGTTGGTGGTATTCTTGAGTGAGCGGCAATGGATGTAATTAAAGGTTGTTTTTCATTTTATGTTTCATTAGAGTGCCTCGTCATATGCCAATTTCCAGCACAGCGCTTTTTGAGTTTCTTCTGGTGGTACCAAATGACTGCAGATTATGGAGGCGAATGGTTGTTTCTTGGTTTTGCGCATAGCTTTTAATGTTTGTATAGTCATTTGTATGAGAAAACTTCTTTTAGGCATTTGAGCATATTTAGATCACTACTTCACTCATAGGGACGATCCATAAATGACGTAGCATTTTTGAGTGATTTTTAACACCCCCCTGCCCCATCGTAGCATTTCGTCACAATCCTCTAAATACCCCCTGGTAATTACGTAGCTTGACGGTAATTCTCCCCCCTCCTTGTCTCCGAAAAATATAAGCAAAAATAAAAAACGGTGTTAGTTATTCCCCTTTCAAAAAGCTACGTAGCATGACATGACCCCCTACCCCCTGTCATCACACATCATCACAAAATACAATACTCCCCCCTCCCCCATATAATGCTACGTCATTTATGGATGATACCATACCGACGAACCGATACTGTAAAAAGATTGTCCAGAATGTGGTAAACAATTTCACCGAAAACAGTAACTTAACGATGTTCAGATGGAAAAGTCCAATAAAAAGATTTTTTGTTGTTTCTGTCAATACTGCAAATCTACTAAAAACACCAGTATTTCAATCCTACATAAATCAATACTTTTTGGTGCATACTTGGCATTTTCGCTTGTACTGTTTACATGGACTTAGAAAAATTTGTGGACGACTAGATTCGCTCGAAGAAAATCCTAAAGAATTTTTCTAAGTCCATGTAAACAGTACAAGCGAACTGTCAAAAATGAACACGCTGTTCATTTGTGACGTCAGCGTAGAGTATTCAATATCGTACAATAATATTCATTTCACTAATTATCTTATTACCGGTAAAGCATATAAAACCAAAATTATCATCACTTACTTTGTGCCAGGGCTTACTTTGATGCGTTTAATTCATTGCTGAACGTTCACTTCGTGTAATAATCGGAGACGAATGAAAATCTGCATGGATGAATGGCTGGTTTGTTCGTTTGACGTTTTCAGCTGCGTCACTAAATATTGAAATTGAATGCGGTTGTATATGATAAATTTTCATTCAATGAATTTGAATATTTATAACTCTGGCAGTGACAACGAGACGGTGCTAGTGAAATCGATTACGTGACCTCACCTGGTGGCTAAATCTACTCCTGTACGAAACAATTCACTTGGAAACATGGAGCTACCAGTTCTGGTTTCAATCAAGAAATTGATCTTTTATCTTCTATCCCAACAAACTACTATAGCAGCCTCGTGGGACACACGAAACCCATTCGACATCAGGGAAATAAGCACTGAAGGCAGTAAAATGCTACGTGCAGTGCGTCTCACTCGAACTGCGGAAACTAGATACATATTCAGCACCAGGGATGGGAATTATCATTCATTCGCATGATTCTTGGCGAATCCGCTCATTGCTTTGACAGCAGCCAGTCGTTCATTCACGATCCGACTAAAACTCTCCAAAAGAACACAACTGAACGTAGGTAGAGATGAACTTCCGAAGATGTGAGCCAAGTAAAAGAATGACACATACTATGTTGAATGAAGAAGATAGTGTTCTTCATTCGCGGATTGAATCGGAAGATTTATACTGTAAACATTCACAAGTGAATCAACTTTTAGTTCACAAATGAATGTGACATTGTATTCTCTGGTTGGGTTAGGTCAACTTTATAGTGTAAATGTACACTATTATCAATGTTGAGAAGTAGATTGCACTACAATCCACTTGAAATTGATATTGTGATATGCACGGAATCGTTTTAAGTTATTTTTTTCCACCAGCACATTGCAAACTACTTACTCAACAATAAGAAATCACCAAGTGAAAATTTCATAGGTCTATAAACAAGAACGACAAGTTTTTTTTATTAGAACGATCCGGTGAATGTTTTGAAATGAATCTTTGTGAATGAAAGAATGCATTCAATTGCGATCCTTTCTGCTTTCATTCAAAACACTACGTATGCGATGGAGAATGAATCATAGCCGGGCGCTGTCACTTTTTTTCAGTTCTGTGTTTTGCTTCTCGCTTTCGCACGAACGCGTAAAGTACGATTCAGACGATACATCAGCTTCCGTTAACGTCAACGGAACGTCACCGTTCCGTCAGGATAAGTTACATGCAGTTAAATGGAGGCATTCACACACAACATCAACGGCACGGAACGTTTTGACGTACGGCATGTGTGAACGGGCACAACAGAAAAGTATTAAACTTATCCTGACGGAACGGTGACGTTTCGTTGACGTTGACGGAAGCTGATGTATCGTCTGAATCGTACTTAACTCTGCACAAGAAGGGTTGCCGAGATCGGGTTTCACAGTAATAGCATGTTGGTGAATGATTTCAAATTGATCGTTTCGTGAAATGATTTTTCCCATGCCTGTTCAGCACTGCTGACAGGTACATGATCTCGAAATCCGAATCCGTGAGCACTCTTCTCCATTGTCCTAAAATGCTTAACTAGCACAATTTGTCCCAATTTGCTCCATAGCTCTTGTCAATCCTGGTCTATTTATCTTTCCATTTGTTAAATTACATGTGTAAATGACAGATTTTTACTCTGTTGACTTATCAATATTTAAAATGATGCCCCGGTTCCGTTTGGCTTCCATATGCAAAAAAAAAATAAAAACGACTTTGGGAAGTTTAGCACTTTGGAATCATTCGAATTTAAACGACTTCCATTTTTTGCTCGTGTTACTAAATCACTACACACTATCGATCTTTAAATGTCTACGATACAGTCGTGATTCGCTGGTTGGACATTTTTTAACTGGACCGCTTTTTGGTTGGACCTCCGCTAGTTGGACCATTGTCCAACTGAAAAGCATCTGAATGTCAAAATCTTATGTCAAATTTACTTTGACAATCAATCTGACAATTATTAGAGATGTGAATAGATGCAATTACACTACTAACGTCTCCTTTGGAGAGTTTTTGTGACATCTGTCAGTCGGTCCAACTAACGAATCAAATTCGTTAGTTTGGACAGAGGTGTGGCCCAACCAGCGAATCACTACTGTATACATTTGGAAAGAAAAAAAGAATTTTGTCAATTGGGTCATTAAGCTATATAGTTTTCCGTTCCATTCGATAAATTTTAGGTCCAATATACATAATATAACATGATTTCGAAAAAAATTTCTTGGTAATACGTAAAAACGATTTCTCGACAAACATATGATTACGACCTAAAAGCCAACTGTCAAAATCCACTTTGAATGGAAATTCCGGACAAACCGTTACACGCCAATCACAGATGTTGGTAGTAAACGAAAGAGGAAAGTTTTCTCTTTCATAAACTGTTGTGGACTGTGTTCGACTAATAACGGTTTGTCTGGAATTTCCATTCAAAGTGGATTTTGACAGTTGGCTTTTAGGCCGTAATCATATGTTTGTCGAGATTTCTTTGTTTTTAAAATAAACCTTATGTAAACATAGACAACCATACATAGGAAAACTGCGGTTGTTTATATCTGCCCTATCATGACAACACCCAAAATGAACAAAAACTATATACATTGAATGGAGTTTATGTCAAATAAAAATAACCCTGCGGGAAAACCGAAAATACACGTGTTCATTTTTTCTGACAGGGCATCATTTGTCGTGAAATTCGATCTGTCAAATGCTGCTGATAGTGTCAAATCAAGAATGTCAACATATTTCTTTATTTTAAATTTAAAATTTGTTTTCACGTTTCCTGAGTTGGGAAAAAACCCAAGTTGAATGTGTGCTAATTATTTACTTTAACTGAATTTGTCAATAAAACTAACTAAAAACTGTTCTTCTAAATTTTCAGGTTTTCGTATGTTTTATTTACAGTAAGGTTTTTTTTTTTTTTTTTTTCGAGAGTTGTCCTACTGGAGCTGTAGAGCTAGGTTCTCGGAAGGGCTCCCCGTCAGAATCACATACTACAATTTGCAGACGAGACAGGCAATGTCGCCCAATAAAACACTGCAATAGGCCAATTGTAGCGGGCCGTGATTCTGAATGTGATATTCTTTGTACGGTTTAGGCATGTGCGGGCGTAGGGACTCGGAATCGCGTGTATCATCGCGAAGGGCTCGAATATTTGTACGTTATTGTGCTCGATCGCGTGTGCGTTTGTATGTCGCGTGTGCTAACGTGTAACTTCGCGTGCATAAATTCTATTTCATAACCGTGTGCCTTTCGCATATTCGCGTGTGTTCTAGAATGATCGCGCGCGGACCGTGAATCTGATACTTAATTTTTTGTGTACGGTTCAGATTCCAGAAGGAAGTGGGCTCTTCCATATCATTAGAGATCCCAATTATGTCGTCGTAGAACGCGTGGTCTAGTGGATATGAGCTTTATTTTTTTTTGTTGATTGGTCCAACTGAATGTATGGACCTAAATTGCTAGAATAAAGGTTAAAGATTTCCGGACGTGACCGATTCATAATCGCGCATTTGCGGCTTTGCGTTTGAGATCGCGTTTGTAACTTCGTAAGTACTAAAACGTTCACACAATTGCCGCAGTGTTATCAAGTTTACGCGATCGCGGGCATAGGTGTGCGTAGATGATCGCGAAGGGCTTAAGCGTTCGTATGTTGACGTGTTTGTCGCGTGTATGTGACGTCGCGTGTATAAATTCGATTTTGAAACCCTGCGGCGATTTATATATTCGCGGACCGTCATTCTGATCTTTAGTTTTCGGTGTACGGATCACATTCTGACAGGGAGAGTGTTACCCCATATCACTAGAGTTTCCGGTCATGTCGCCATGGAACGTTTTGTCTAGTGGATATGGTAGTTATTTTTCAATTTTATTATTTTTTTAATAATTAACAAGGACCTAGATTGTTTGTACCGAGGATAGATACTTCCGGACGATCCCGATTCATGATGGCGCGAGCGCGGGAGTTTGTAGGTTGACACTTGAGATCGTGTTGGTAAGTTTGAGTGCTGAGATTTTCACCTTATCACCGGGGTGTAATCATGTTTGCGAGTTCGTAGGCTGCTTGGAAAATCGCGAGGGGCTCTAACGTTTGTGCGCTGACGTGATTTTGTAACGTGTGTTCTTGAATGGTTGCGCGAACAGTGAGTCTGATATTAAATTTTCAGTGCGCGGTTTGAATTCTGGCAGAGAGTGGGATCGTTTGTATCGATAGGGTTCCCTGTCATGTCGCCATGAGACGTGTTGTCTAATAGGTATGGGCGTATTTTCTTAATTGGTCCAGCTGAAGGCATGGACCTAGGCTTCTAGGATCAAGGATAGACTTTCGGACGTGACCGATTCGTAATCGCGTGCACGATGGCATTTTTGTAGGTTCCCGCTGAGACCGCGTTTGAGAATGTGTGAGTGTTAAGACGTTCACTATCACCATCGTTGTTGATTCAGCTGAAGGCGGGTGTAGAATGGCAGTATAGGACTCGAAAAGAAGAAATAAAAGACAATATATGAGAGACGTAATAGATTAGATAGGTACAAGATACAGCTGAAGTTATGATCATCACATGAGACATACATTAGTACTTCAAACACTACTAATACTTGAATAGCCAATCACCACACATAGCACATCCTTTCTCAATTATCTATTTGTTACTGGTTGATTGTTGGTTATGAGCTGGTGAATAGAGGAAAGGTATAGAACAGACAAAAGGCTCATATCAGCCCTCCCGGCCTCCTCGACACACCACTATCGAGGCGTATTGTAATCAACATCTTGAAGCGGGCTTCTTATATAAATCAAATCCTCAGTAGTCATAATGTTTGGTGGATTATTAACATGAGAACTAATTAACCTCTAGTAGTAGAACTTGGTGCAAATAAAAACTAAAAAGAGCGAAGGTTCTTATATTTAGATAACTCTATTGAATATATTGTGGCTTGATGATGTTTACAATACCGTCAATCCCATCAACCTGCGAGAGGGATTTTATTTACAGTAAGGTTTTTACACAAAATTGTACCACCTTTTATTAAAGTGTCATTCATCCCATAAGAAATACATTGCGACGAATCGTGCGCCGTATAGCGCTACGAATCTTGCTACGACGAAAAATAATTATCGCGTCTCCTTTGGAAAAGTACGGATCAAACTTTTGAATACGCACGCTTAGATCAAGCATTTTCATAAACTAAGAAAGTGATTTGTTTGCCTCCAGACTCGCCGTGTGAACAAATTGTTTTCCTCCAAAGTTGAACGTCATTGTTTTTAACATTGCTGGGCACACTGAGTTAGCCCAATTGACTAATCCATGTGCAGTTGTATTAGTGCAAGATTGAGGTTAAATCGGGTGGAATTTTTGCCAAATGAGGGTAAATCAGGTGGAGAATCGCTGTGTGTGTGTCCTATTTCGTATACATATTCATACACATTGCAACTGTGCTGGTGTCCTAGTCGTCAAATAAGTCAATAGACGATTGTGCTGAATGTGCCGAACCTCCACTGACAATGCTGCGAATCGGCGATGGTTATAGCCTAAGAGAAGAGACGACAACAGGCTTCTTGCTCTTCTTAATTTTCTCGACTTGGCCTTGCCGTAAATCTGAAGACAACAAGCGTTAATCGTTGCCAGATTCCCTTTGAATGCTTCTTACAATTGCCGAAAATAATTGTACCTGAAAGATCACACCTCTACCAAGAATTTACAATGCTAGCTGCATTTAAAAATTAAATTAAATATTTATTCATGTCTCTCTTAACAATACACGTAACTATATCGTCATTCAGGTCTTTTATTCAATTTGCATGTGTATGAAAAATAGCCAGACTAGATTCAGCAGCACTGTTTTCCATCCCGATTGTAAATATAATGAACGCTTATGACTGGCAAAATGACCAATCAGAAGCTGGTTCAATATTGAGGTTAGGACTGGATCAAATTAGATACGCGATTGTCTTCTCTTCTCTTAGGTTATAGCTATAGTTATCCTCCAGGGAAAGAAAGGCGGAGAGAATGACAAAATGGCAATCTTCAAATCCATTCTCGACAAACATGTCAAATGGTCCTAAGTTCAAATGAGAGCCTCTCTTTGTTTACTTTCTCTTTCGATTATTACGGCGTCATCTTAAAACTTTTCAATGTTGTTTCAGGATATATCGAAAAACTCTGATGTCGACTAGCTTATTCTGCTAAGAGTTGAGTAACAAACGTATAAACTGCCGAGTTATTAGCGAAACAGAAATTAAACAAAGAGAAACTGTCATTTGCAGTTAGGACCATTTGATATGTTTGGCTAGCATTGTTAAAATCTAGCAGTGCTCCCAAAAAAGGTAGATTGGCTCGGCAGGTCCAAAGACGATGCATTAAATATAGACACGCGGAGAGAAAAACAGTGAATTTGGCTGCACGGTTTATCAAGTTGTTTTGTCTGCTAGTTTTGACAACCAGGAGTTTTGTGTAAACAGCGAGTGACTTGTTGTTTCAGCGATGCCACATGTTTTTGTGAAATGTCTGTAGAAGAATAATTAAAATGTCTGTAAAAGTCTGTAGATGTAAATCCTATTTACAGTAGGTTATTACTTTGAAAGTAACTTGAAATTAGTAAACTATTGTGAAGGAATCATTCGTATTCGGATCAAATTATTCTAGTGCGATTTTGTTAAACACTGTTGCTCTTTTAAAAGTCTGTAGATTTCTGATTACGTCTGTAGGAGACCATCAAAAGTCTGTAAAATACAGACATGTCTGTAAATCTGGCATCGCTTTTTAATGAATGCTTGGCGTCATTTACCCTTCCGGCAGACGCGCTAGTGCACTGAGTGCACGCTGCTCTGAAAATCTAGCGAAATTGTCTTAGGGCACCAGCGGCTGCTCGTTCAGTGGGCCGTAAGCGCGACTTCCGGAGGGTTAACAGCAAACGGGATCAGACCTGCTGATTTTTTCAGCTACTAATTGGAGGTTTCCGAGAGCAACGGCTTACGTTCAACAGGGTATAGATTCTACATTCGTTGGGAGAGGAGTGGCGAAGCAAAGTGACGTCGTTTGAGGAAACAACTGAAGAGGAGAGGAGAGCAGTAAGTCGTTGATAGTAATGTTCAACGAGCTGAACGACGGTATGGCTACTGCGGCAGCAAACGTTATTCGTTTCATCGAGAATTGTTTGCTACTACAAATGGAACAGATGATAGTGACGTCGAAGGCCACGGAGTGTACCATCGATTGATCAAGGTGGAGTGTTTGACGGTCGCGAAGCCGTTCCAGCGGGAAAAGCTCCTACGAGCTGAACTGACTGTGGAGGCAGACACAGTTCAAATGCTAGCGGATATTCAACGATCAAGTATCCTGGCCAAGCTGACTCCGATACTGGAGAGGCGATGGGTGGCTGCGTTTGCGTACCTCGCCGCGGTGCATCATATTCAACTTCCGGATAATTTGCTACTATGACAATAAAAACTCACATTTTCACACGAAAAGTTATTTGGCACTCACGCTACTTCTCCGGATAAATACAACGTGTTATTTCTCCGGATATATAAAATCGCCGGAGAATGAGCAAATGAGTATCACGGTATCCTTTTTGCGCTCGCTGCCTTGCTGTCACTACTCCAAAACACGAAATAACAAGTCTATCGTACTTCTTTAAGTGAGTGTTGCAAAAACAGTGATCTAACTTGCAATATATTTCATCAATTGGGAACTGACCCGAGAATCACAAGCTAAGAATGCTTTTCTCATTAGTTAGACATAAAATGTCTAGTAGATGGGGTGTATGATGAAACCGGAAGAAGTCAAAAAGATTCAGATCCTCACGCATCTGATTATACAATTGACAATTCATTCGAACAGGATTTGAAAGATTGATCGGAAATTAGATGCGACCTTGATAATGGAGGAGAAGTATTGAACAGAGCTGTAGTTCATTCAATCATTCGTTTTCGAGCTCTCCATCGAGACAGAGGTTGTTTTTTCTAGTCCGTAGTGCTGTGTGAGGCGATAAAGAATAGTTTTAATCCGCATTCAAGGTTATTTTGCCAGTTCGGTTCGGTCCTCAGTCTTTTGTTCGCGTGTGAGGATTAAACAATAGCCAGCTGTATGAGCTGGATCGGTTCGTCGTTGGACACCAGTTTAAAGCTAAGTGGTTTTTGTCAATTGTAACACATTTATTGCTTTCTTCCGTCTGCGCGGGCGCTGACCCCGTGCGTTGACGTTTTCTATGGTTCCCTCTCCGGATGGTCAAATGGAAGTTGAATCGGGTTCAACTTCTAAGGCTCCCCCCCGGCCCAAATGCTATCCAGAACTCTCAACTGGTCCATTTGTGGTCTTCTTTCGGCCCAAGACTAAATCACTGAATCTTCTTCAGATTTCTAGAGACCTGACGGAACGGTTCTCGGCTGTGACCGAAATTTCAAAGGTCCGCTCGGACAAGATAAGGGTGTTGCTAGCCAACTCAAAGCAGGCAAACGATATTGCTTGCTGTGAGCACTTTACGCGGGATTATAACGTGTATATTCCGGCTGTAAGAGTACAATCCGAAGGCGTCGTAACCGATGAGAGTTTGACGTGCGAGGATCTGCTGAAGTACGGGGTTGGCCGATTCAGAGACCGCTTACTTCAGCCAGTTAAAATACTTGAGTGCAAACGTTTGCACTCAGTAGTAGTTGCGGGGGATGGTTCAAAAACGTACCCCCAATCAAACTCTTATCGGGTGACCTTCGCTGGTACCGCTTTGCCAAATTTCGTCCTCTTGCACAAGGTTCGTCTGCCTGTGCGTCTGTTTGTGCCGCGGGTCATGAATTGCACAAAGTGTAAACAACTGGGTCACACAGCCACCCATTGTAGCAACAAGGCCCGCTGTGGAAAATGCGGGGAGAATCATCTAGATGATTCGTGCAGTAAGCAAGCCGAAAAGTGTCCTTACTGTGCGGAGAGTCTGCATGATATCTCGGCATGTCCCGCGTACAAACTACGCGGGGATAAACTGAAACGTTCCCTTGCGGGACGATCCAAACATTCTTTCGCAGAAATGTTAAAGAATGCTACGCCACCATCCTCAGCAAACATCTATACTCACTTGCCTCCTGACGAGGGCGAGGCTGGTAACCCACAAGAGGGAACATCTACTAGGGTGCCTAGAATTTATAGGAAGAGGAGGAACACTTCCTCTCGTAAAGTTCCTTGTAAAGGCCAGAAGGTGTCCCTTGAGGGGGCTCCGAAAGTCACATCTATTGGAAGTGTTGCAACCAAACCGAAGCAATTAGCTCCTGGTCTCGGAGGATTAAGCTCAGAGAAGGAGTTCCCAGCACTTCCAGGAACATCAAAAATCCCAAGTGTTCCTTTGTTTCAGTTCGAGAGTAATCACAGCACTGGAATTATAAAACTCTCGGACATAGTGGACTGGATAATAAAAACTTTCAATATTACTGATCCTATTAAAAGTCTTATGTTAGCTTTTCTCCCTACAGTGAGAACATTTTTGAAGCAGTTGACTGCTAAATGGCCCCTCCTCTCAGCGATTGTATCCTTCGATGGCTAACTCATCGAACGAGGTCACGGATTTGATCGCTGTTCTACAGTGGAATTGCAGAAGTATCATCCCGAAAATCGATTCCTTCAAAATTTTAATAAATAATTTGAGTTGCGATGCATTTGCATTATGTGAAACTTGGTTAACTTCCGACATAGAACTCAACTTCCACGACTTTAATATTATTCGCCTGGATCGAGACACCCCCTATGGAGGAGTGCTTTTGGGGATCAAAAAGTGCTATTCCTTCTACAGAATTAACCTTCCCTCGATAACAGGTATTGAAGTTGTCGCTTGTCAAGTAACAACCAAAGGCAAAAGCCTTTGCATAGCTTCCATATATATTCCCCCAACACCGCGGTTGGGCACCGACGGCTACAAGACATCTTAGAATCCCTGCCAGCACCGCGACTAGTTTTAGGAGACTTTAACTCTCACGGTACAGCATGGGGTTGCCTCTATGATGATAACCGGTCTTCCTTAATTCAGGATCTTTGCGATAACTTCAATTTGACAATTTTAAACACGGGTGAAATGACACGGATTCCTGCTCCTCCAGCGCGCCCGAGCGCCTTAGACTTGTCCCTTTGCTCAACATCGCTGCGGTTAAATTGCACGTGGAAGGTAATTCCTGATCCCCACGGCAGCGACCATCTGCCGATTGTAGTCTCAATCAATAACGGTTCAAGGCCATTGAAATCAATCAATATTTCGTATGACCTCACACGAAATATCGATTGGAAGAGCTATGCTGCCGCGATATCCGACAACATCGAATCTACCCAAGAACTTCCTCCGGAGGAAGAGTACAGCTTTTTGGCTGGCTTGATTCTCGACAGCGCGAATCAAGCTCAGACTAGGCCAGTACCCGGCGCGAACATACAAAAACGTTCTCCCAATCCCTGGTGGGATAAAGAGTGCTCAGACGTGTACGCAGAGAAGGCCGCCGCGTTTAAGACCTTCCGGAACGACGGGTTACCCGCCAGTTTTCGACAGTACGCGACGTTAGACAAGCGAATGAAGAGTTTGATGAAAGCCAAAAAACGCGATTATTGGCGCCGGTTCGTCGACGGATTAACGAGAGAAACATCGATGAGCACTCTTTGGTGAACAGCCCGACGTATGCGAAATCGAAACAGTACTAATGAGAGCGTGGAATATTCAAACCGTTGGATATTCGATTTCGCCAAGAAGGTTTGTCCGGATTCCGCCCCGGCACAGAAGATTTACCGCGCCGCGTCTCCTCACGATAGCGCGAACGAAACACCTTTTTCGATGGTGGAGTTCTCACTTGCTCTCTTGTCGTGTAACAATAAAGCTCCGGGGCCAGACAGAATCAAATTCAACTTGTTGAAGAATCTGCCTGACTCTGCCAAGAGACGCTTGTTGAACTTATTTAATAAGTTTCTCGAGGCTAACATTGTCCCACTCGATTGGAGACAAGTGAAGGTCATCGCCATCCAAAAACCAGGAAAACCAGCCTCCGACCACAATTCGTACCGTCCGATCGCAATGCTATCCTGTATCCGGAAGTTGTTCGAGAAAATGATCCTATCCCGCCTCGACAATTGGGTCGAAGCAAATGGCTTACTGTCAGATACACAATTTGGCTTTCGCAAAGGCAAAGGGACGAACGATTGTCTTGCGTTGCTCTCAACTGAAATTCAAATGGCCTATGCTAGCAAAGAGCAGATGGCATCAGTGTTCCTAGATATTAAGGGGGCTTTTGATTCAGTTTCGATCAACATTCTTTCAGAGAAGCTGCACCAGCATGGTCTTTCAGCCTTTAAACAACTTTTTACTAAACTTGTTGTCGGAAAAGCACATGCATTTTTCGCATGGTGACTTATCGACATCACGATTTAGCTACATGGGCCTTCCCCAGGGCTCATGTCTAAGCCCCCTTTTATACAATTTCTATGTCAACGACATTGATGAATGTCTTGACAATTCCTGCACGTTAAGGCAACTTGCAGACGATGGCGTGGTGTCTGTTACGGGACCCAAAGCTGTCGATCTACAAGGACCATTACAGAATACCCTGGACAATTTGTCTGCTTGGGCTATTAAGCTGGGTATCGAATTCTCCACGGAGAAAACTGAGCTAGTTGTATTTTCAAGGAAGCGTGAACCAGCACAACTACAGCTTCTATTAATGGGTCAAACTATCGCTCAGGTCTTCACAGTAAAATATCTAGGGGTCTGGTTCGACTCGAAAGGTACTTGGGGATGCCATATTCGGTATCTGAAACAGAAATGCCAACAAAGGATCAACTTTCTTCGTACAATAACCGGAACATGGTGGGGTGCCCACCCAGGAGACCTAATTAGGTTGTATCAAACAACGATACTGTCGGTAATGGAATACGGATGCTTCTGCTTTCGTTCCGCCGCGAACATACATTTCATCAAACTCGAAAGAATTCAGTATCGTTGTTTGCGTATCGCCTTAGGGTGCATGCAGTCGACCCATACGATGAGTCTCGAAGTGCTGTCGGGCGTTCTCCCGTTGAAAAATCGATTTTGGGAACTCTCATATCGATTGCTCATTCGATGCGATATCTTGAACCCGGTCGTGATTGAAAATTTCGAAAGGCTTGTTGAGCTCAATTCTCAGACCCGTTTCATGTCCCTGTACTTTGACTACATGGCGCAGAATATTAACCCTTCTTCTTACAATCCCAACCGTGTGCATTTCATAAATACTTCTGAATCTACTGTTTTCTTCGACACATCCATGAAAGACGAGATTAGTGGAATTCCGGACCACATACGCCCACAAGTGGTTCCAAACATTTTGACATTAAAAATGTCTTACTCCACTATCTGGGGCTAGGTGTCATTCTAAAATCTAAACTATCTCCCATGTAACGAAACTATGTAAGGTTTGCACGCTTATAACTCCGATATTACTAGATGGATTTTAATCATTCATACACCAACCGATTCAGAAACACCTAACTTAAATATTGGTAATAATTTAATATCTCCCCAATAAAAGTAGACTTTTGGAAATTGGTAAAATTAAAAAGTTCACAAAAAACGGGAAAAATACCATTCGTGAGGCAGATTTCTCAGACACAGCCGTCAAAAGAGGGCAGCTTAGTTGCTCAATGAAACACGAAAAGTCATAAATAGAAGCAACGCATGTCCGTTTAAATCAGTTGTTGCTCTTATCCCACACGAGCAACGTCGTCTCCGGGCGATGCAATAAGCGCTATCGATTTTCGGTAACGTTGGCGTTTGCACACACTCGCACCTAAGTGACTAAACCATATACGGTTAGTTTATAAATAGAGGTGACGCGTACCCGTTTGAATCAGTTTTTGTTCTTATGTCGAACGGGTAAGATCATGGCTGCAGCGTCTGGGCACTACAATAAGCGGTAGACGCTATGCATTTTCGGCAGCGGTGGCCGTGTGCGGATTTGTCGGGTACCAGCATGGTGTCACAGAATGATTTGCAAAGTGGGTGGGCGGGGTGGTTTGGATTTAATTCAATACGGTGTGTGCTGCTTAAGAGTGTTGCGTTTGAAAAAAATATATTTATTTTTATGCATGCGTGTGCGTTGTAACTTGTTAATCCATGTTTACGGCGCTTTGTAGCTGCGTAGGGTAAAGAGCCAATTGGTTTTCATGTTTCATATTTCGGTTATATGTTTTTTATCAGTAAGGTATCTGACAACGTGCTTCTGTAGTTATTGCACTGTTCAGCAGCGTAGTATTTTATATAGGAGAGTACACTCAGGTTTTTTACGCGGATTTTGAAATTTACGCGGTTTTCATCAACGCGTTTTTTTTTTAATTTACGCGGTTTTCATTTACACGGCCTGTATCCCCTGCGTGAAAAATCTGAGTGTAATTGCATCGGAAACAATCACATTCCCAGCAGAACTTTTTGTTTTCTAATTTCAAACACTTTTGTTTCGTACTGCACACAACGGAAAATTTTAAAATAGAACTTACCGTCCCAGCAGCAGTTGAAGCGGGTGTTCTTTTTCGATTCAAATTCAAGCCATGTCTTAAGCGTTACTGGACTTAAAATTGTTTTCCCAGTTTAACCAGTCAGAATATCTGTCCTACCCTATGTATTTAAAACACAGTTCTAATTGCGTTTTAAGGTATACAACAAATACGGTTGGGTATACTAATTTAAATTTTAAAATAAATCTGTTTTAAATTATGAAACAAACCGCTGTACTGAAGATATAATTATGTCAGTCCTATTACCACATAAAACACCTATATAACATAAAACGCTGCAGAATTGGTTTAATAATACAATGTTTACACTACAGAGTTATAACACGTTTTAATAATTAGCAACAAGAAAAATGTCACCAAGATAGCATAAAAACCCGTTTTAACTGGTAGTGCGAACGTTGCATAACAATGTAATTTATCAAATAATTTCATTTTTCCACCACTAATCGATCGAGAAATACTTACACTTAAGATTGTTTACTTAAGTTCATTAGTACATTATTGAAAATTTAAATGGAAAATGAAATTTCATATTTTATGGAGAATCTGTATATTTCCGTTGGCGGGCGTGGGTTTCCTCATCACAGCTCTCAATATGGAACTTTTCTTTTGAATATATTTTCTGGACAGACCAGCCTAGATAAAAAAGCTATATTTTTAATGTCACCGTGGTCGTGTCCTGTACACAACCCTTTAATTTTTTTTATAATAAATTCCGAGAAGTCGACTGTTCTAAGATGTTTTATACTGACGGATCAAACCTCGAAGGATCCACTGGCTTCGGTATTTTCAATCAAAAGTTCACCGCCTCCTACAAACTCAGTGACCCTGCTTCAGTTTACGCCGCAGAACTAGCTGCCATTCAGTATACCCTTGGAGTCATTGAAACATTACCCGCAGACCATTACTTCATCGTTTCGGATAGCCTCAGTTCCATTGACGCTATTCGCTCGATGAAACAAGGCAAGCACTCCTCGTATTTTTTGGGGAAAATACGGGAGCTACTGAGTGCTTTATCTGACAACTCTTTCCAGATTACCTTGGTATGGGTCCCTTCTCATTGCTCCATTCCGGGCAATGAGAAGGCAGACTCCTTAGCTAAGGTGGGTGCCTTAGAAGGAGACGTTTACGAAAGACCAATTTGCTTCAGCGAATTTTTCAGTATTACTCATCAGAGAACCCTCGAAAGTTGGCAAACTTCGTGGAGCAGTGGAGAGCTGGGAAGGTGGCTACATTCGATAATCCCTAAGGTATCGACGAAACCTTGGTTCAAGGGGATGGATGTGGGTCGTGACTTCATTCGTGTGATGTCCCGACTCATGGCAAACCATTACACGCTGGATGCACATCTCCGGCGTATTGGGCTCGTGGATAGTGGTATCTGCGCTTGTGGCGACGGCTATCACGACATCGAGCACATTGTCTGGGCGTGCACCGAGTACAGTTCCGCTAGGTCTCGGCTAATGGATACCCTGCGGGCCCGAGGAAGACCAACCAACGTCCCGGTTCGAGATGTGCTGGCAAGCCGCGATGTTCTCTATATGTCCCTTATATACACCTTTGTGAAAACCATCAATATACAAGTCTAACTGCCCCTTGTTATCTCCTTATCATTCTCAGAACGCTCTTCCACCTGTATCAAACCATCTGTATCGAATGAGCCAACAAACACGGGACCTACGGCACGAACATAACACGCTTAACTCGAAATGTAGCCGATCCACATCTGAGCCGTACTACGAAATCGTCTGGAAAAACCCCTGCCATCTTGAGGAGGACCACCCGGCGTCCCAGTACATGATTCCCCTGATGAAGGCCACCCGAGTTTGTAATCCATCCGTTGATCTCACGATGCCTGAAACTGAAATAATTTTCTCTCCCTGCCATCTTTGTCTACCCTCCCTCCCCTGACTCTTATACCCAGAAGTAACACCCCTACCCCCCCCCCCCCAATATCATCACGAAGCATTTAGCTCTTCTTGTCTCTTCTAGTTTTAACTATTATATTATATAATCTCGTTGAAATTGCCCAACTCTACTACCCACAAAAATAACTATAATTACGAATCTTTACAAAATTCAATCATGCCCTCTAGTTATTCCTAGTTTTAAGTTAGTCGTAAAAAATTGTCCCCCTTAATTAAACATTATTTGCTCCAATAATCTCACTGATAAAAATGTCAAACCATATTGCCACAAAAACTAAATGACCCCCCTAATCTTACGAAAACAATATTATCCCCTTGTGTAGATATATAAGATAGCTATAAAATCGCATTAGTTTCATTTTTAAAAAAATCAATATGTAATCCCCTAGTTTTAAGCAATTTAAAATGTAAAACAAAACAAAATTGGCACCTTTAAGCTAACGCAACGTGCCTTATCAAATAAACGATTTGAATAAAAAAACAGAGCTGTAGTAGAGGAAACTATTCCATTGAAATATAGGCTGGCTCATTTTGTGTCCCAGTTTTACCTAAGCGTAGATGCTACAAAGGACTGGACCTTTCAAAATGTTCTATTTTACTGGAAACTCCAAAGAATAAATTTGCACCGGAAAAAGTTGCTGTCAATTCTCAACCCTCATACATGATTCAACAGTCATCATTCCACTCAGACAAGACCATGCGTATTCCCCAAACACATTGATGCCCTGTGGATTAGTTCGCTAGTCGATAAAATAAACACAAAACAAACAAAGAAATTAGTTTGTTCAGTTCAAAGAAATGTCAGCTCAATTGGCGGGTGCGTGTTCTCTTACAATGCCATTAAATGAGTGAACATTTAAAAATACGATAAAATATGTGCAGTTTTCAAAATAGTAACATTAAAACTACTACTTATTTGCAATACAATAAGATCGGAAAAGAAATTAATAATTCTGCGATGCAGGAAATTTAGAATGATAAATTTGCTAGTTGGCGGATGTTACAGGCTTTGGCGTTTACATCGCTGGGCACACCGCTTTGGGCCAATTGACCTTTCTATTCCCGTTATAAAAGAAAAGGAGCTGAATTATTTCGTGATGAAAACAAACCAAACTCCTTTGGCTTGACTTTGCTTCTGTGCTTGTAAATGAGCTGTTAGAAATCTTAATAGACGAATGTGCCGAATCAACCGGTCCTGACAGTTCAGCGATGGTTATTGTTAATAAGGTTAGTGATAAAAAGGTAAACGAAAATATATAACGCTAAAAAGTGTAAAAATTATTTTATATTTTGCGAAAAGAAAGTTGCTGATATTTAAGCAAGTTTGATAGCATTATTGCTCTGATGGTTAATACACGATATCACCTGAAACGGAATGGATATAGTGGAGGAAAGGAAGCAGAAGATGAAAGGAGACGGAAGAGTATAGGAAACGGGAAACGAAAAAGCGGAACAGAGAGATAAAATATAACATATTATTAATGTCATAAAAATACCTTTCAAAGTTTGCGCTGCTGAAAAGTTTGCTGCTATAAAACGTTTATAGTTTTATCCGAACAACTGTTAAGTACAAGGGGCGGGCAAGCCCAAATATGAACCATCTGGAAATATGTAACATCTTCAAACTACCCTTAAAGAGCGAACACGAAATTATTGCGACACCGAAAATGTCATGCCAATTTTCTTATAATGTTTAAAATCAAACCAAAATTTTAGGGTAGTTTTATACATATATTTACTTCAAAAATCAAAAGAAAAGTTAATCGATGGAGCCTTGAGTGTAAAATTGAACGCATTTTCGCTTGATGTCCTCCATCAGTCTTAACAGTGTCATCCGGTACCAGTTTCTCAGTTTTTTTTCCATTTTCTTAACATGTCCTTCTCGTCTTTGACTGTCCTCTTGCTCTTCCGAAGTTCCCGCTTCATCATTGCCCAGTACTGCTCCACCGGGCGCAGCTCCGGACAGCTTGGCGGATTCATGTCCTTTGGAACAAAATGGACAGAATTTGCCTTATACCACTCCAGGACGCTTTTAGAATACTGGCATGATGCCAAATCTGGCCAAATTAGCGGAGCTTCGTCGTGCTGCTGCAAGAATGGCGCTTCTCGAGGCACTCAGATTTGTAGATCTCGCCATTTACTGTGCCCTTTGTCACGAAAGGCTCACTCCTCAGTCCACAAGAGCAGATGGCCTGGCAAATGAGATATTTGGAGGCGAACTTCGACATTTTCTTCTTCTTAAATTTGTCGTCCACATAGAACTTGCTCTTGTCGAAAACTCCAACCACGGAATTTGCTTAAAATCGGCTTTTATATACGTTTCGTCGTCCATCACACAGCAGCCATATTTTGTCAGCATCTTCTCGTAGAGCTTCCGTACCCAAGTTTCAGCCGTCGATTGTTGCCGCTCATCGCGATTTGGGAAGTTCTGTACCTTGTATGCATGTAGTCCAGCTCTCTTCTTTGCATTCTGGACGTAGCTCTGCGACATGCCGATCTTTTTAGCCAAATCACGGCTTGAGACGTTGGGATTGGCTTTAATCATCCGCTTCACCTTTCCCTCCGTCTTTTTATTCTCCGGTCCCGGTTTTCTTCCAGCTCCTTTGCCGTGGTCCAACGTCAACCACTCCTGAAACTGCTTCAACACTCTAGAGACGGTTGAATGGTGAATGTTCAACATTTTTCCCAACTGTCGGTGCGACAGGTCAGGAAATTCCAGGTGTTTGGAAAGAATTTGTTCTCTCGACTCGCGTTGGTTCACCTACATTTTCGTTGAATCGAAAAACATGACTTCGAGTTTGACAGCATGTAAACAATACACATCAATGTGAAAGTGTGCAAAATTTGGTTGATTTTTACCCAATGGTAAAAAAGTTATGCCCTGTTGAATGTGTCGCAATAATTTCGTGTTCGCCCTTTACAAAAAAAAAATACGAATCACTCACCTAACCAACACTGACGCACATTTTTTGGTAGCTCAGTTTGTGGTTATCCAATTCTGCCCACTAAGAAGCAAACAATAATCGCATACTGACGAAACGACCCGTCGAATTTTCCATTCATTCAACACTGTTATGCGGCCGGTCCCAAGAGAAAATGCTCGCGTTCGCCTACTTTACGTTGCTATGAAAAAGGAAAACATTTGCATCTTATTGCGCAGGGAGCCAATTTTCCTGTTTATACTGCCGTAGAATGGTGACGCCAAATTGCTGCTGCCGACTTGAAGTGTTTATTGTTTTGCAGCGTGATAGTCTTCTATGGTTCAAATGATTAAATGGCGTTACCGCCACTCTGCCCCTCAAAAACCTATCAGTAGGGTCGCTAGGACCTTTTTATACTTCATTGAAGTCCTTGCAAGGTGCTCTCAACAACCACTGAGACAGGTTTCACGTTTGGCTTGGTGACAAGTGGATGGAACTTCAAATTGGCTGCAAAAATGCATCATCGTAGGTAGCCGGGTTCCGTCGTATCCCAGTGCAAATAAGAAGTAAATACTTTTGTTTACATCAGTTGTGCTACTTATTCTTTGAAGCATTTTATTGTCATCGCGTTTAGCGAGGGTGGAAAGTCGACAAGTGACTTAATGTAGCACACATGTCAAGTTGGAAAAATAGCATTGGTCCGTGCCGCCAGATTTTCATTACATTCATGCTTGAAAGGAATGTATGCTAAGTTAGCAACTTCTTCTATGCAATTTATTGATGGCACAACACCTATAACTAAATTAGTTGTGGAATTTGCGTTTCGACTTCGTCTCAGCAGAATCCGACACCAACTTAGTGACAGGACTAAGCTAGCGCCGCTCCAAAAACGAAAGCACATTTTGTGTTTCTGACCAAACCCCTAGTGCCCCATGATGTCTCGCAAGTGTTTTCGCTTTTGGAGCTAGCGTTAATCCGACGCTAGCTTAGTCCTGTCACTAAGTTAGTGTCAGATTCTGATGAAACGAAGTCGAAACGCAAATTCCCTAACTAATTTAAGTTATTGGTATTTTTATGCGATTTATTATTATTGAATTGACTAAATTCAATTTAAGGACTACACTCATGCAATTAAATAGGTATTTGTAAGAAATTGATATTTTGAACTGCTTGCCAGTTTGCCAGACGATTTTTTTATATTAGTGCCAAATAATGTGATTACTTCCGTTACCTTCATTTTTAATTGCTCAAATACTCCTAGGTCTAATTCTTGCTACGAGATTAACACAGCCAACCAGTTCTACCTCAAACTTTGATCTACCTGGCATCCCTGTTCGTTCTCTTTTTTTTTCATTGTCAAGAACCTAAGAGTGTCATCATAATGCCATTGTTTGTTTTGCAATTCCCACAACCACATTATACAAATTGTTTCCCAGGCCGCCTATCTTGTGTACGGATGCTCAGTTCGACTGACTGTCTTCTCCAGACGTACATATAGACGTTTATCATTCAGCATACGGAACAGTGGAGCGAAGCGGTTGTGCCTTTTGCCAACCGATTGTCGCTTGTAGGCGACAGACAGTTGAGTTGAAGGGAGCGCGCGAACGAAGAAAACATCTCAGTGTCAAACAAAACGTGGTTTTACATGTAGATTGTTGATCGGGGAATTTGGCATTGTAGACACCGTAGACGCAGACAGACAGACAGGAGTCCTGGCACCCAACCAGCCAGCTAAATTGATGCCTAATGGTTGCCAATTATGTTATGACCGTTATGACCATGGACACACGTTGAACTGTATAGCCGATAATGTTTTTAGGTCAGGACGGATGACAAATTGACCAAAGCTTCTCTGACTGCAGCGTTGTCCAAGTGGTAAGCATTGAACTGAGCAATGGGTGAGGATTTTCAGGAATTGCTTGGAGATTTTATAAGTTTGCGTTTCAATTTTGATTAGAAATTATGGATGGCTAAAAAACCACAGATATAGAAATTTGGGCTAGAACAAAATTTATTCAAAAACCAGTGTAAACTTTCAAGTTTATTAACGTTATTATTGAAAATCAGTGTTTCACTATTGTCATCTGCGCAACTGTTTGTTACACGTGTATGACAGCTGCGTTACAACTGTATTGCACCGACGACAGCGCCAACTATAAACGTTTGCCAAAAGTGCGTCAACCGTCTGATTGATTCGAAACTTCGATTGGGTAAAAAAACGATTGTTTACATTTTCGTAAGCCGGAACATCCGAAAAATCACAATTTTACGGTTTTCAGGTCATATTCTGCTCCGAAGAGCATGATATGATCATGATGGCATGATATATATCGAACATGATAAAATTTTGAACCCCTTCATGCCTATGTTGTTTATGAACAACAACGTTTTGAAACAGCTATAACTTTTGGTTTAGGCAAGAAGTGCTCATAAAAAACAGGTAAGGCTAATAAATGTGACTATTACCTTTCATTTGAACACTAACAGTTACAAGTATTAGTTACAATTAGTCTGATTGGATTCCAATGGAACAGTGCTGCCATAAACAGTTTACGTTGACGACTCAAAATAAAATTTTGATATATCTTCGTTATTTTCAATATCATTGAAAACTGATAAAACTTAACAATTTAGACTGTCTTCGACTACATTTTCCACGTAATTGGACTATTGTAAAAATTCTAGAAAAATTGTTCTAGCACTGCGATGGAAGTAAAAACTTGAGCAGCTTCAAACATTTGGATGGTACCACCTATCTTTATGAAAAAGGATTTTCGTGTTTGTTGACCCACTATTTCCAGGGAAAGATAGTTTTGCACCCCTATAGACACAAGAAAAAAGTTGGGCACGAAAGGCTTAAAAATTCCTATTATCGACTATTGGAATGAGTTTCGGTTTCTTTTAGTCAATGTACATTTTTCAAATTATTTTGCTGAGAACTCACAAAACCAAATCCTCTGCCTCGTAAACCACACCAGCTAAAGTTTTTGAGTCCCATTAGTTCGGCTGAAGTTCTTTTCTATTCAACGTCACCCGTCTCGCCCTGTCACCATTCAGATGCTTTGAAGTGCGTTTGACTGTACAGAACACAGTATGTTCCATAAAAAATGCGAAAGAATTTTTCGTCACTGGTACAAAGTACAGTCATGAATCGGCTGGTTGGTCACTGTTTAACTGGACTGCTTTTTAGTTGAACCTCCGCTAGTTGGACCATTATCCAAATAAAAAGCATCTGAATGTTAAAATCTTGTGTCAAAATCACTTTGACAATCAAAGTGACAATAATTAGAGAATAGATGCATTTACACTACTAACATCTGCTTTGGAGAGTTTTTGACGTCTGTCAGTCGGGGTCCAACCAGCGAATTAAATTCGTTAGTTGTACAGAGACTGTGACTCAACCCAATTACTTGTTTTCTTATCAAGTAGGTTCGTTCAGCATGTCTATATATCATTATTCGGTTTCTGGATTATTTCACTATAATTATTTCGCCAAGTGTCCCGTTTCTCCAAAGATCGTTTTGTCAAGTTGTTTTCAAAAGCCCTTACCCATATTCCGCTTACTGTATCATCAATCTTCCCCCCATTCAGAAGCTATGCTTGGTGCTGTTCAAAGATGTCACTAAGTATCAAAAACACTGGAATTTGATGGATTTAAATCTGAATAGGTACCTGGGTATTCTGTCAGACACATATCAGTTGAAGTATTATAAATATATCTTTGGACTACATAAAACACTTTGCATATTCAGATACGAATGCGGTGTAGATAAAAACTCCTCTATAATGATATTGCTGTAAATTTGTCGAGTAATTAACGTATTTAGTGGTACGAAAACTATCTAATTAAGTGCGAGTCTAGGCATTGCCTTGTATTAACTATTTAGTGCTTGCCCCTCGGGATTCCATTTCTCCGTAGTTCAGCTGTGTGTGCTGCTAGATCGTGTAGACGAACTTCAATTTTATCGTCGTTCATATACACCGGGGTCTTGGATACTTGGAAAATCTTCAAATACTCATAAAAACCGATCCTGGCTTGCTAGAGCTGAACGGAAAACGTTATTTTTAATCACTTTCGTTCTAGTTTTCGAAAAACAATATGCAGTCACAGCACACTTAAGTTATTGTGTAATGCATTCAGTCCATTTGAATCAATGAACATCATGCTTTTGCTCCAATCACTGCTTTTTTTAGTAAAACAATTTTTTGATCCTCGAAAAGAACACATAACAAAATTTCTAAGATTGATTCAATCGACATTTTGTTTGACCCAACTCAAAAATCCAGTTTAATTCTATAAATTCCTTGGTTCAAAATATAAGAACGTTCGCGATTAAAACAAGGAATATTTTGTAGAATCAAACATGGACAAATATTTTGCGTGTAAACTTCTAAACGTTATCAGTATACAGATACGCACGTGATGTAGTTGTAGAAAGGACACTTCTGTCAGGTTAAGCTCCATTTTCACCATTGGTAACTGTTCCATGTCGTACACTGTTAGTCTAATATGAATTTATTTAAACTTCCGACAGTCGCGCTAGTGCACTGAGTTCACGCTGCTCTGAAAATCTAGCGAAATCGTCTTAGGGCACCAGCGGCTGCTCGTTCAGTGGGCCATATGCACGACTTCCGGAGGGTTAAAGTCAATCGTATTTTCTCTTAGTTGGTGCACTTTATTTTTGTGGATCATTCATTTGACTCACAGTAGACTGTAACGGGACTTTGTTCGTGAAGGTCCGGAGCGTTTGTATGTTAACGTATTTGATCGTGTGGCGTTTTTTGTCGCGCATGTTAACGTATATGTAACATCGCGTGTATACATCGTTTGTAAAGCCGTACGATCATTTACATATTCGCGTAGATTTTCGAATGTGTGTTTGTCGTCATACTGATATTAAATTTTGAGTTTACTGCTGATGTGCCGGAAGAAAGTGAGGTTCGCTAGAGTCTCCAGCTATGGTGGCTTGAGACTTGTTTTTAGCGTATGAGTTTTTTTTGTGGGAATGCACCAACTGAACCGAGGATGGATGATAGCGATTGCTTGTTCGTGTTCGCGATCAGGTTTGTATTATCGCGAAGGACACGAACGTTTGCATGTTAACGGGTTCAATCACGTGAACGTTTCCATATCGCGTGTGCTAGCGTGTATGTTACTTCACATGTATAAATTAATTTTTATAGTCATACTTGCATATTCGCGTTGGCCGTGATCCTAATGTACAATTTTTATTTATAATTTTTGGGTGTATCAATTGAAATTATGTACCGAGACTGCTAAAACCGAGGGTTGGGGCCGCCGGGTGCGCGCTGTTCATGATGGAAATTGGCGTTTGTATGATCGCGTTTGGGACCACGCTTATAAATTCGTAGATGTTAAAACATGGACCCTATAACCGGGGGGTTCACATGTTTGCATAGGAAATGTCACAGACGAGTTCAAAAATGCAGTCTCAAAACTGTTACCGACATCAAAACTCCCAGAATTGCACTCCCAACGAGACTCAAAAAAATCAAGGCCTGCACTTAGAAACCCAAGTCTCATCTTGACCAAAAAACCGTCAAAGCTCTAAAAAGTTGACCAAAAAAATCCCCTAAGAAATGATACCGGATCCCAATGTCCCACGCATCTCAAAGCCATAAAAAATGCGAGTTCGACCCCCGAAACCACTACGAGTGAAATCTCTCGAACACCTATAAGTGAAATCTCTCGAAACTCAATCCCGATTTTTGACAATTTTGTTCACGTGTGTTGGGAAATTCTTCAAAACTATATTGATTTGAGTGCATTGTTGGAATGGCTTCCTAAACACTACTAATAATTTTCGGCGATATATTTTCTGAGTTTTAGAGAAACAAACGTCATTTCTACTGAGATTTCGGTAAAAACTTTGTTAGCTGAAATAAAAGTAAAAGCGGTAAAAGATACAAAAAAGCTGGTATTCGATAGAACGAAATTCAGTGTGTTTGGTTGTTGAGTAATTGCTGAACTGAATTGAGTGTGTATATACATATATGTTTACAGTAAACGGTATGTTACGTAACAGCGGGTAGCCTATAACAAAATTTCAATAGCCTACCGCTCGCCAGCATCTTCTTAAACCCGCTTAGCAGTCGTTTCGTTTACTGGGTGAATTTTTATATTTATGTCTGTCCGGCAGACCCCAAATAACAGGGCGGCCTAGGTGCTTCTACCAATGCTTTCGGATTTTCGTACACAAACAAAAAGGAAAACATTAACATTAAATTTTACCCTTTTGTTCTACAATCAATTCTCTCCGACTGCAGTTTTGCACGCAGCTCGTCAATCTGTTGTTACTGCTACAATGGCCTTCTTAGGTTCCGTTGACTACTTATTTGCTTTGTTGGAGCCTCTCTAACGACGTTCATGATAAATCATCGGACTCTGCTCTCCGCAAAGAATCCTGGAAAAATCGCAGTATTCTTCTCAGGGGGAGTTGCTGTCCACCCTGATTCACTCTCCTTGGTTGTTAGCGGGAGAGGAGAGCATGGGTCGTTAGGATTATTTTCCTCAACGAGAACGTAATTGTTGCCCCTGGATTTTTTGCGGATAGCCGGGGAAGCGAATGCTCTCCATTACCATCACGACCGGCACTAGCGGGTGAATTTTTCTTTCGCTCGACACAAATGCGCAATTACACGGATTGAATTTGTCTTCGAGAAAATTGTTTTACCGGTGGTCTCACATTGACTAATTTTCGGTGGTTTCCTCCCTCAAGGTGTAAACAAACCGTCCCGTTGTCCACTACCGTCACCACCACCGATAGCGAACTCAGTACTCTTTATGGCAGCAGAAGGAGGATTGTTGCCTAAGCCCTAAAACGTTAATTAACAAACAACTTATACATATTTAGACCCACGGCTTACATATACTAGGCTAGCTCGTTAGAGTGTAAACATTTGACGAGCGCGCGTCATAGAAATCGTCGGCGATAACAATTATATGAAATTCATGTATTCGACAAAGATCTTTCATTAGGGCTTAAATCGCAAACGTAAACAAACTGCGTTTTCGCTATTATGACATTATGCGACAAAAATACTACAAGATTGAGGTGAAAATTAGTTAAAATGGTTTTTGGTTCGATTTATAATTAAAGAAAACAAAACGGCGAAACACGCATTTTCTTCGAGATTTCGACTTAGGCCCTTCTTCTCATGTGGAATATAAAGGCTAAACTTACACTTTTTGACAGAACCGGGCGTACGGTTATTATTCACAAAATTATTCTTTAAACGGCGGTTCTATTATATAAATGATAAGCAATATCTACTATGATCATGTCTACTCGATAGTTGTTGCACATAAACATTCGAATATTTCGATATTTTCATGTAATTCGAAGAACAGATGCACGCGCCCTTTTATTTACATTGGGTTTCTATACGCCCATTTGCTGAGCCCTATTAAAAAGTATACTGTCAAGCTCGCCCATTTACCCAGCCCTACCCAGCAAGACAGTCAGTTTAGCCCATTTACCGCGCCCTTCTGAAAATTATATATACAGTTTAGCCCTTCCGCAAATGGTGGTTGCTGAAGGGCGAAATCACGACTGGGATGCAAATTGGGTGTAAGCATTTTTTTAGTTTGTACCCACTAAAAGCACATAGGAATTAAATTCTTTGTTATATTGTCATAAGGTTTAACCAAAGATGCTTCCGGAAAAACATGGTCATAAAGTAATTTATACCTACAATAAAAACTACATTTAGAAAAGCATCGCCGAATATTGAAACTGAATTTTCTCCATTCGAGTACATTGCGACTTAGGCCCTAATGAAAGATCTGTGTCGTATTATTTGCTGCTAACGAATGATCAGCAATTGATAAATCACAAAGAAACTAAGCCGATGTCCAAAAACTTTGCTGGGAACAGGAAATCACGGTGGGATATGTTTTCCATGTCATGCAGCCAAATTCCCAATTTTCGCTAATAATCACATAGATTCACTGATTATTCACTGTGTCTAGTGTAATTATGACGTAATTTACGTCAAGAAACCGTTGCACATTATTTTTTCCACCGTAAGAGCTTAAATATTGTCATTTAACAACTTTCGAGAAATCCGTTTGTTTATTTCAACGATTTCTCTGACGTCACCAAAAACTGTCAATTCGGAGTAGCAAGCCTCGTTTCTGTGAGCCGTGATTTAGACCTACAAAATCGATCACTAACAAAAATACAAACAAACCATACGAAGGATCAAGGAACAGTATTGTCTATCTCGAGTTAATCTATCATTTCGTCGAATTCTTGCTATATGGGATACACACGAGTGCGATCGAAACATAAACAAACGTTTGAAAACGTTTTCTCAGTTGTACTTAATTCATTGGAGTCAAAACTGTTCATATTAGCGATTTTACATATTCTACAATGTTTGTGTGTGTAAAAAGCGCCATCTTTTGGCAACATTGTTGTTTTAAAAAATTGATCATAGTAGGCTATAAAAAATGTAACTTTTGAACCAAAAGAGATATCGCTTGGCCGTCTTCGACTAAGTTGTAGAGGAGAGTATTTTCATAAATTTTACAGAAGACATGTTGTCTCTGTCACTCACAGTTATTGAGTTATAAGATATTTCCTATGATGAAGTCCTACAATTCTTATTTTTACTTATAACTTTTTTGTTTCTAATTTTTCGCGTTAACAATGTTCGAAGGTATTTTTTATCATTACAAAACACACAACTTTTTAGAAGAAACAAAATAGCTGTGAATGCTATGTAAAGACTTATGGCTGATTTTGATTTTATTTTAACCTGTTTTTAAACCCCTGTAGCTTGCCTATCGGCAAAAACTGTAATTGCACTATCAATTATTCTAAGAGGACTGGGTTTCGTCTACAAAACGAAGGCAAAACCGTTTGTCCATAATCACCCGTTCAGAAGTTATACCCTGTTGAAAGCTGTACGTCTGGACCTCTTGAAGTCACGCGTATGGCTCACTAAACGAGTAGGCGCTGGTGTTCAAAGACGCTTTCGTTTGTTTTTCTGTGTGGCGCGCACTCTGTGTACTAGCGCGTCTGCTGGAAGGTTAACATCGATATTGCATGATGTTCTAACGGGTGATGTACTTTTCCACTAATCGGATGAATTTTAGTTTCTGGATATTGAAGAAGAGGTAAAAGATACACTTTTCCATATAATCGCTGTATTAAACGGCTTAATATTTTTAAATATTTCATACCGTGGCAATTTTGTGCATCTTCTATATCCTAAAGCTATCATTCATACGGTAACCCGGACGGACATGAAATTGTACATTACCCGTTAGAACATCATGCAATATCGATGTTAACCTTCCAGCAGACGCAGCTAGTACACAGTGTGCGCCACACAGAAAAACAAGCGAAAGCGTCCTTGAACACCAGCGCCTACTCGTTTAGTGAGCCATACGCGCGACTTCAAGAGGTCCAGACGTACAGCTTTCAACAGGGTATAACTTCTGAACGGGTGATTATGGACAAACGGTTTTGCCTTCGTTTTGTAGACGAAACCCAGTCCTCTTAGAATAATTGATAGTGCAATTACAGTTTTTGCCGATAGGCAAGCTACAGGGGTTCAAAAACAGGTTAAAATTAAATCAAAATCAGCCATAAGTCTTTACACAGCATTCACAGCTATTTTGTTTCTTCTAAAAAGTTGTGTGTTTTGTAATGATAAAAAATACCTTCGAACATTGTTAACGCGAAAAATCAGAAACAAAAAAGTTATAACTAAAAATAAGAATTGTAGGACTTTATCATAGAAAATATCTTATAACTCAATAACTGTGAGTGACAGAGACAACATGTCTTCTGCAAAATTTATGAAAATACTCTCCTCTACAACTTAGTCGAAGACGGCCAAGCGATATCTCTTTTGGTTCAAAAGTTAAATTTTTTATAGCCTACTATGATTAATTTTTTAAAACAACAATGTTGCCAAAAGATGGCGCATTTTACACACACAAACATTGTAGAATATGTAAAAACGCTAATATGAATAGTTTTGACTCCAATGAATTAAGTACCTCTAAACGCTGTTTTGAGCCACTGTGGGGTGGTGGCGCATGGCTGAAAAGTCGCAATGTGGATTTAAGAAAAGATTCGCAATACTGAGTATTATGCTGTCATAGCATTGCACTCTACAGAGAGAGTAATCAAGAATAGGTAGTTTTCACCCAGTGCTAAATTGTTACCCTGACGGGTTACACAACCCAGTAAAAGAAATGGCGCCTAGGCAGAACAAAATAGATGCTGGCAAACGGTAGACTATTGAAACTTTGTTCTATGCTACCTGCCGTTCACTGTAAAATAGTGCGGGAGGACATTCGATGCGACTTTTCGTTTATTTTCACATGAGTGCACTAACTATCGCAAGCTCACTGAGTCTTCCACGTAACGCGAAAAACGCTTAAACAATGCGGTGTTCCGTTACCATTAAGTCTCAGGTGCTAATTCCCATTGCAGTTTTAACGAAATATCATTCCTTCCATAGAGTCGTAGCTTTTCACGAAGGCAACACGCATTGCCTATTTGTACAGGCATTCATTCAGGAACTATTTTTACCGGATTATTCGGCATTCTGACGACATGCCCATCGCATTAGGACTTGTAGTTTTGAATACAAAGAATTCAAATACAAGGAACTAATAAATTCGCATTTTCTTGGGACATGCTGTAGATGCTTCCAACCGAGTTGGATAGTACTTTCATAGTCATCATCCTGCGAACCGTATACGCTATCGTTGCCTTGGTTAACGATGCTCTGATTCATATAGCTGTATCATATAGTGTTCCTATCGTACTAGTTTAGATAACAAGACGACAGGAACTGAGAAGACCAAGTCATTGTTTTTATTCGGCTCTTTATAGCGCTACTTTCATCGTTCATCGTTCTGTTCAGATTTCGTCGTCAGTAATGGGCACAACGATGACGAACGAAGTAATAGCTCCAGCAAGCCTCATCATCTCTCCCCGCACGATACAACCGGCACGGCGCGGCGGGAGGTAAGTGATTTTCCGGACGTGCTTCGATGAATCCTGGGAATCGATTTCCGTGGGAATTTGCCGTAGGACAAAAGCATCTTTCGCAGAAGGGTAGCGCAAGTTGATAAAAACGGGAAAGCGGTTCCTACTGTCGCGTCGCTGGGACTATGATAATGACGGTCGGGAAAGAAAATGGAGCCCGAATGTAGCAAAGACACGGTTTGCATGATACTTTTAATGTCATCTAAACTATATACTTACAGCAATATGTAATTGGATTGTTGAAAGAATCTGGATGGCTATAAATTCAAATAAAAGCGCGAAAGAAATTCATTGCAACTAAGTAGTATATATTGAACGTAGGTGGTAGGCTATGTCGTTAATAAACAAAATGAATAACTAAGGGCCCAAAGAATTTCCCATTTACAAAACAAAAATAATGGATGCTGTTCCGAATCCTTACCGAATATAGTGATGGTATTAAGGTTGCTCAGTCTTGAGCACAGAATTTTTTGGTTTTACCTTGAATAGTTGGCAGTCAATCATTACATCATTTTTACCGACCATTAAATTCAATTTTTTTCTCCACATATTTCAGGCTAACAGTTCTTGCTGTGGTGACCGGCGTCTTCCAGTACGACAGGTCAGTTCGATGCATAGAGCTCTTATGGTACTTCCAGATCGGCTACCTAGGAATTATGGGACGTAAGTATTTGGTCTTATTGACATTCCATAAAATACCAAAATAACTTTCTTCCATCTTTGTATTAGTATGTGCCCTGCTGGAACTCGTCATCTGCATCGTCTCGATGCGGGGTAGCATCCTGGATACGGGACCCCGCGTAATCATGCCGTACCTGCTCTACATTCGTATTTTAGTCATGCTGCTGGATCTGACATGGCTAATTCTGGGCATAATCTGGATGAAGGACCACTACTTGCACTGTCCCATCCAGGAACCGAAGGAGACGATGCTGGCGGTGATTATCTGTAATCTGCTGGTAATTTTCAGCATGTTCACCACCATCTGGTGCACCTTCGATCCGGCTGGTCGGTCGTGGGTCAAAATGAAAAAGTACCAGCGATCGATGCGGGAATCGGAATCCCGCTTTAACTACAAACGAAGCGGCAGCCGGAGTCGTAACTGGCGCCAGCGGAAGGTAATACGAGCCTATCAGGACAGCTGGGACCATCGGTGTCGGCTGTTGTTCTGCTGCATGGGCAACAGCGATCGCAGCCGGAACTCGTTCACCGACATCGCTCGGTTGTTGAGTGATTTCTTCCGCGATCTGGACGTGGTACCGTCGGATGTGGTGGCGGGATTGGTGCTGTTGAGAAAGTTCCAGAAACTGGAACGGGAAGCCATCGTTAGGCAGGTGAGTGGGAGGGGCAATCGGGTGTTACATTTGAACTGAAGCCCAGACCTAAATCATTCAGAATCCCGAATCAAATTAGGGATAGTTTGATCAGACAGCTCAGAATCCTATTATTATCGGGAAGTCTAACAATTTTGAATTTCAATTTTACAGCGTAAAAACGACACCTACGAGTTCCTATCGGGGGTACCGATTACCGCCAATACTCAGTTCCTGGCTTTGAATGACTCCAAAGACTACGACCACTTTCAGGTTAGTTTATTCTGGCACGTTACGTAATCAACCATTATCCAACTAAAGCGTACCATTTCGCAGACTGTGATTCGCTACATGTACTTCGCTCAGGGCGCCTACGGCTGGCCTATGTTCCTAATGACCCACTCGCAAACCGGAGTCTGTCAGTTGGGTTCCGAACTGTCTTGCTGTCTGTCGTGTTGCCGGCGGAAATCCGGCGTCGACGTGGTTGAGGACAATTGCTGTTTCTGCAACTATGCCGCTCTGAAGAAGATGCTGCAAGTAGGAGAAGTGAGTATTTTATTGTCAAACAAGTGGCTGTCATGTGATTTAAGGTTATTCTGTTTCCTCCAGGTCGAAGTAATCTACGCAACATATCATGTAGACATTGGCGAAACGCCATTTTTTGTAGCGGTGGACTACACCTACGGCAAGGTGGTGGTCAGCATTCGGGGGACACTAAGCATGAAGGATGTGCTCACGGATCTAAATGCCGAAGGTGAGTGTTTACCGCTGACACCACCGCGGGAGGATTGGTTGGGTCACAAGGGAATGGTGCAGGCGGCGATCTACATTAAAAACAAATTGGAAGAAGAGAATCTCATTCAGCGGGCACTTGCTCACAACCCGACCCGGGGGACACAGGACTTTGGGCTGGTTCTGGTAGGACACTCGCTCGGAGCCGGTACCGCGGCCATTCTGGCGATTCTGATGAAACAGCAATACGATGACTTGCATTGTTACAGCTATTCGCCACCAGGGGGATTGTTGAGGTACGCATGTCCGTCTAGCCATCTTTGATAACGATATCAAATAAATCATTTAATTTCTAGCATGCCGGCGGTAGAATACAGTAAAACCTTCATAACGTCGGTGGTGGTCGGTAAGGACGTAGTCCCCCGAATCGGTCTTCACCAAATGGAAGCATTACGGGCGGACCTGATCAACGCCATACAGCGGAGTGTAGATCCGAAGTGGAAAACGATAGCCTGCTCAGTTATTTGCTGCTGCTGTGGTCCGGAGCCTACTTCGGTGACGGAAATGTCCAATAAAGTGGAAAATGTCCAGCGTTATGAGCAGGATCGAAACAGTGCCCGCCAAAGCACAGTACATCCGAACGACAACTCAATTGCTCTCACGCTACATCATCCTCTCTATCCACCTGGACGGATAATCCACATCGTTCGGCATCATCCTAGCCAGGCAGAGTAAGTAGATACCAATTGCCAAGTTGATTAATTGTACTTTCATACGATGATATCGCTTGTGCTTTTTTTCTACTCCAAAGCACTCCCCAATGTTCATTCGGGCAAACGCTAGCATGATCTCGACACACCGCCTCGCTGACACACATAATTTCGAAATAGCATTTCCTGCGCAATCTAGCACTCTGTTCCGTTTTAGAATTGAAACATTTCCGTCGCTTCTCGTAAACAGTCTGCCAACAGGTTCTAGTATGCTGTACAGTTGGTCCACTTTCACACAAAAGTGACAATATTGACGTATAGCAGATAGATGGCGAACCCTCGCACATATCCATTTCTTGATGCATTTTTCTTCCTTCCTTTTGAAAGTTTAATGATGATGATGATGATTCTATAGAAAATCAACAGCGCCAGTAGCAATAACAAAAAAAATATGCTACATTTATCATTCGATGTCGGTCTTCCGTATCGAGAAGCACTTTTCACGCAAACTCGCACAATTTCTTATTTTGCTTGAAATTGAGATAAATTTCAATTGCTCCCTTGGGGTCTTCCTTTGTTTTGCAGCCCGGCGGGCGATTTAGTGTTCGCTACGACCAAAACGGTCGAAACGATTCTCAATAATTTATGTTTCCCACTTGTTTATTGCTTCACGTATATTTGCTGATTGTCAGATGTCGCACGAATCCTTTTCGTTAAATGGTAAAAACACAATATGTTTCATGGTAACTAGATCAACGTTAAAAAAAACTTTGGCGTCCTCCTTATACTAATGCTGTCTGCAGTTACTGCTCTCTCCAAAATTGATTTATGGCAGGTATTACCGTGGTTTACTATCAGCTGCTAGCCTCTGATCCGTAAAACCATCTATCATTCGTCAGGTAAAATTCCGCCAACTGTCATGCTGTGGCATCCTTTCAAACCTACCTCGCCCATTTCCTCCCTGCTCGCTATCCGACTTGTGATCAATGAGCCGTGGGAGGTTTCATCCCAAAATAAACGGATACAGTGTACCCCCTCCCCTGAACTTAACACACTGAAACTGAGCTATTTCGCTCATACCACAGCAAACGTCCGGCCCTCGTCATGGCCTACTTTTGCGATTTTTTTTTCATGCGGTGCTGTTTTTAATTTTTATTTTCTGTGTACACATGTTTTTTTCCTGTTTTCGTCTCTTTTTCCGCTCAATTATCGACTCGGGCCCGGGCAGACACAAGTACGAGAAAGGTTGGAGGTACGCTAGAGCAAATAATGTCGTCCAATGTAATACACTGTAACCCCAAAATAGATAATCCTCTTTTAGATCAGCCCAAATAGCGCCCCTACCTACCTGTTCACTCTTTTTAGTATCCCCAAACCTAGACCTCTGAACTGAAAATTAAGTGACAGATGAGAGATGTTTAGCTAGTGATTAGCCGGTGATACTTCGTCATGTGCCAGACGTACCGTGTCATATGGATTGACCTTTTCGTTTCGAGTGACATGTTCTGTGTTAAGACGAGTCAACCGGCGTTAAGCACTTATTTATCCTTATGGCGGAAGATGTCTTTCGTGACTTGTTCTCAAGCATTTCTTGCAAACATATCACGTTCCATATACAGAACTGAAACCACGTGTTTCCGTCTCGCACGATAGCCAACGAGAATGGAAATTTTAAATGAGAAAAACCATGACTAAAACACTACCAACCAAGATCATACCAATGTCATCCAAACTCCGGTTTCTGTTTTTTTTTTTCAATATCTCTTCGCCTCAGTTTATATATTCGACCATTGACCTAATCCAATACAAAAAATGCAAGTCGCAACATAGAGACTAAAAGGGCGTAACTGCAGTTTGTGAAGAAAAAAAACGTAAACGAACGCTGGTCTGGTCAGTAGCCTTTGAGCGCACATTACAAATGCAAATTAATTCCTAGTAATTCCGTCAGACCAATTTAACAATGTAATTAACCAAGCGACCGTTACGCCCTTTTGCAATTCCGTACATCCAGAAGTGAGAAAACCGTTCAGCTCGAATCAGTGTAAATAGCGAAAATTAGTTTTGCCCCTTCTGATTCGCTTGGTTAGAACTTGTTTCCCTTCTTTCTATCTATTTATCTATCTATCTGTATCTCTTATGCACTATGCTTGATGTTGTTATTGAGTGGGTGGCGGGTTGTTCGTGGGCGTAGTAGCTTGAACTATAGTTGATTTGATAGCATTATTATGAGTTTCACGTAGTGACTTAATTGCCCTCGTGCCCTGTTGCTGGTCTGGTTTTTTATTCTGATTGTGTAATTTTTTCTGCTTAGATTGTATGTGCTGTCTTTATTTTAGTTTTTTGTACATTATGTGCTCTCAAAAAGGTTATATGACTTAGTGAATCAGTGACGAGAAAACGAACGACCTTAAGGTGATACATAGTTACAATTGGTTAAACAAATTGAAATGTACACAATTTAATACGATGGACCAAGAGGAAGACGTACAGGAAAAAGGAAAGAAAAAATGCATATTAGTTATGGAATTTGCCCTTCGAATTCGTCTCATCAGAATCCAACACTAACTTAGTGACAGTACAAAATTGACGCTAGCTTCAAAAACGGAGACACTAACTGTGCTCCAACGTAAACCGTGATGTCCCGCAAGAAAATGAGTTCATTTTTTAGCTGATGAGAACTAGTGGAATTGAAACATTTGGGTAAAAATAAATGTTTCTCCGCTAAGGAGAAAATTGTTTCCAACCACATTTGTACGCTAAGAGCAAAAAACCTATAACTAGATTGGTTACGGAATTTGCGCTTCGGCTTCGTCTCATCAGAATCTGACACTAACTTAATGACAGGACTAAGCTAGCGCCGCATTGACGAGGAGAAATATAACATAGTGCAAAATACATATGTATGAAAATAGTTTTTCAAATTTTAAGCGCATTTAGTGGGAATTGGTCATTTGGTATAAAGGCGTTTAGGATGACATTTGGAATAACGGTTATTTTACACAATGGTGTCATTTGGCATTACTGATATTTGGGCTCATTATTTATAATTCCGGTTTAACGGTCATTTGGCACAGTTTTTTATTGTGCGAAAAGTGACATAACGGACAAATATAGGCATATTTTCATTATTGGCGAGAATGTTGAGCCGTACTACCGCTAAGGGTCTGTTTTTATGTTCAAGAAATGTTATTAGTCATACGCGCGTTTCTTCGGGTAAATGCGTCTTTGTGTGCATTATTTGGTGCCATGATTTTGTGTTGACAATAATGTATATAGTTCGAGGGAAGTTGTAAAATATGCAGTTGTAAGTGGCTGACGAAAAGCCCAATGTTTGAGCATAACGGGAAAAAGAGTGGATAGCAGCGTTAATTGTGCTTACTACTGCACGTTACCTGTCACCTTGTTTACCAATAGTACCACACTTAGAAAAAATGAAAATTACATTTGATGTAAACAACATTGCGACGTATTTTGCTGTCAAAGAATGGAATTTCACATGTTTTGACATGTGAAATAATATATTGCGTCTCTTTTGATGTAGAACTCGGTTGAATGGAGATGGAGAATTGTGAACAAAGCGTATTTTCACATGTTCTTGAATGTAAATTCAAGTGAATTGTGACGCTCCTTTTATGTGCATCTTGCGAAACGTAAATATTTTTAATTGTAACTAAACTTGTCGCAAACCCAAACTAATTCATTATTCTTTAAGAATTTGTGTTACTAGCGTATTGGAATAAATAAATATGTATTGTTACCTTATATGGCTAGACCACATCGCTGCAAGTTGCGTACTACCAACTAAGTTCCTATTTTTGAATAATCTAGGAAGTGGATCACAGTTTTGCTTGCCAGAGGCAACCGACCCGCCGTCGAAAGCGTCACCCGGCCTTGATCTAGGTTATGTGCCAAAAATTCTAACTAGTTTCATTGAGTTTTGTCATATAAAATCATATAAAGAAAGGTTATGTAATCACTCTGAAAATTGGTGGCTGCGTTTTAAAATGTGCGCTCTACTTTGACAAGTTATTCGTCCAGTGCCAGGCTTGACAATTCGTCAGTAATGACAATTTTGACAAGCCACAAGTTTCACAACTCTCACCTACCTTTCTCATTGGTGTTCTCAATTCAAACGTTAGGGGAACATGGGGAGACTTGACCAGGTTTTCAGCTAAAGCTACAGTGCCGTTCCAATCTTATCTGTCCCATGTTCAAAATCATCCAGTCGAGAAAAATGCGATACAAGTTTAAAAATTATTCTTCTGTTTAAGACAAAACTATACTACCAGCTGTACGTTTTTCATTTTATTTCAATAAGTATGACCTATTTCTGATGACTCATCGTGAAATTCACTTATTTTCATCATGAAATTCCTTTTTTTAACGTTGTTATTCGTTGTTAGACAATTATGCTTGGAAAATTGATCTAAAACCAGCAAATCAAAGCATGCTTTTTTAGGAACCTAATGTCATAGCCAAAAATAGAATTCTTGAGCGTTTTTTCAAAACGTCATATCTGCAATGAGTTACTCTCTTTGTTTACTTTCTCTTCTGTTAATAATTCGGTCACTTTAACATTTATCCTTCAGCTCTTTGCATAATATGCTAGTTAAAACCACCGTCTTTCGATCTGTACTGTAAAATAAGTGAAAAGTGTTATAGTGACGCCGTAAAAATCGAAAGAGAAAGTATAAACAGAGAGTAACTCATTGCAGATATGACGTTTTGAAAAAACGCTCAAGAATTCTGCGCTTGGTCAAGTCTCCCCATGTTCCCCTAAACGTCAAATTTAAAATTTGTTAGTTTGTTTTCAATCAACATTTTCGTTGCTATCAATTTATTCGCGTATCTATTTATAATCTGATCAATAAATTTATGAGCATATTCTCAGCTATTTGAAAGCTATGTGTCGAGAGAATTAAGAAAGCCGAGATCTCATCTCATCACATACAATACAGTAATACATCAATGAAGCTCGGTTTAAAAAGACCTGGAAAACCGTGCAATCTTCTAATAATACAGTACCTTAGCAATGTTTGTTAAAGATCTGCGCGAATTGCGATCAAAATTTGTAGCAAAATTTTCCAATTTGAAAAAATAGTTCTGATGATTAGCTTTCCTCAGTATGGCGATCGCCCGATTAAATTATAAGACCGAATGGTCATCGTATTGTGCGCTGGTAGTGGACCGGTTTTTGAAGGCCATTTTACGTATGGTTTAGAGTATAATATGTTCTGAACGTTCTTTTGAAATCGAATGCCATTGTTAACTGGGACTACAATCGGCTGAATCCATTGTGCCGACCCAAACCGAACTAGACTTTTTCTTCAAGGGAGAAAATGAAAAATCATAATTTGACGTTCAATGTTTGAGTTATGAACTGAAATGAATGCCTACCGCGATGTGAAAATTGAGACTGAAGGAACGGCTTGTCAAAAATGACACGACTGATGATATGTCGAAATTGACACTGGACGGACGTCTTGTCAAAGTGGGGTGCGCTTTTGGGATTGCAGCCGCGAAAGAAAAGCTGAATACCATTTGATTCAGTTCGTCGAGATCGGAAAATGTGTGTGTATATGTGTGTGTCATTTAAACTCACACAATTTTCTCAGAGATGGTTGATCGAATTTGCACAAACTTAGTTTCAAATTAACGGTATTAAGCTCCCATAAGCTGATCAGACTTCCGGTCTAGGAGTTACGGGTTGAAGAGTGCGGTCACACAGCAAATTCCCATATAAACTGGCACCAAATGATGCAATACATATTAAAATGGATGCAACGTTATTTGGCTTCGCGAGTCACTGATGACCAATCAAAGTAGCTTTGACCACACCTACGACGGTTCGTGATGCCCCCGACAAACTCGTTATCTTCTTAAGCTGTCACACATATTTCCCAGCGAATTCTTTACCGATTTTTACAGACTTGATTTCAAGTGAAAATGCAATACTCTTCTTGACTGCTACTGAATTTTTTTCAGTTCTGACTTTTGGTTCCGGAGTTACACGTTGGTTATTGCGGTTATATATAGGAATTTACCATATAAACCGGTACAATTTTAATACCTCAGTGGTTCTTTGAATATTGTCCGTGCTTTTCCAAAGGAGACGCGACAATTATTTTTCGTCGCAGTAAGATTGGTAGTGCTATTCGGAGCTTGATTCGTCGCAATGTATTTCTTATGGGATGAAAGACACTTTTAAAAAAGGTGATGCAATTTTAAAGCAATTAAATTATTCATTTGAACAACTTAATCAACGAACTATTTTGAATCTTGAATAAGGAAGAAACGTGGACAACCGTACCAACCGTTTCAGTTTAAAGGGATTTTGATAAATCGTTGGGAGTGGCTTAGCTAAAAATGTTAATGTCACTCCTTTGGTCCTAGGATGGGACAGAGGTATTTAGACCTGTTCTGGCTAATACGTTTAGGTCATAGCGCCTTTATTCGCTCTCTGAAATAAAGCAAAAGATCGGAACGAGCTCACCAATAAATGCAGGGTCCAACATAATCTATCTTCAATGTAGCTTCCATGGTGTGTATTAGCCACTCTTTTCTTCATCGGTTCTGGTAACTACTACTGTGATAAGATATTTCGTCCGGGGACACTTTAGAAAAAGAGCCACCGGTGCTGATAGATTTGCTGGATTCGACTGGAGCTTATGTGGTTCGGCTTCATTTGTTGATGGTTGATGATATAGAAGGTACGACGTTTTCGAAATGCTGCTATAGCTGTTGTGAGCCAAATTTCTTGCGGAAAGTCACCCGCAGCACCTGGTTTATTGGTAGTCTTGAGTTGGCCCCAGAAGTCCAGACATGGAACCACATTGGTGAGCAGGAAGTCCAGGGTCTATTCCACTTGTCACACTGCTACAATTATAGTATTTGTCTTGAAAAATATTGGAGGAGCGGTTGAAAAAATGCTAAGCTGAAAAAACACGTCTGTTTACACCCGCCTACTCAGTTGTCATAAAAAAGGTGATGCAATTTTGTGTAAAAATCTTATTGTATATAAAACATACGGAAAACCTGAAACTTTAGAAGCACAGTTTTACTGACAAATTGAGTCAAAGGAAATAATAAGCACACATTAAACTTGGGTAATACATATTTTCCGACGTTTTCAGCACTTATTATCAAATATATTGTTCAGGCATATTCCAATGCGAAAGTCCCAGCGGTTCTTCGGCGATGACTGAACAATTACTAAGCTAGTCTCAATGAAAGGTATAATATGCAGTTGGGTGTTGCACCCCACCGAAACGCCCTTTCCCCAACACTCCTACCCCGCTCCATCACATCCCGCCCCATTCAGACCACCATCACACCAGCATTCCCTTGATCCACCCCGACTACAAAAATAAGTTAGATAGTTTCCGATGCAACCTCTCCCTCACACTAGTGACCCTTCAGCAATATGGTATTAAAATTTGGAGTATGCATAACATGCTTTTATAACGAAAAACTACAAGGGGCAGCCCTATGGGGTTGCACGAACTGTAGACGTAGGACTATACTACTTAATGTAAAATATTTATTTTCTTAGTACTTAGTGTGTGGGAAAAAAACATCCGGACCGGTGAAGAAAAATCAAATTTTAGACAATATAATCATATCTCATGTGTAGAACAAGCTTTCTAGTTGCTCTCAAACAGATCCTAAAAGTTCAAACACCCATGGATAACCCCAAGTTTGTAGATGTGTTTCGATGTCACAGGATTGTAAAATGTTAACCATTACGTCATGAAAATTCAATTCTTCCGTGACAATTTTTTTTGCCTGCAAAATGACCTGTGTGTATGCAAAGCTCATGATTTGTTGGGATATTAGCATTGATCGGAAAATGCTTTCCAACGCTGCGCATTGCCTACATACAGGACATTTTGCAGGTCACCAGAAGCTGTTCATTTTAACACCGCCAGATGTTCATTTTACCCACTCGCTATAAACATGTCTCATTTTTGGACATGTTTAGAAATCAAGAATTATGTTTGAAAAAATGTGTTCATGACGAAGTATTTTTACCAGATATGTACAAAACATGTCTAACAAGAAACATAAGGTGATTGTAATATCTCATTCACTTATTAGTTAGAAAATAATGACTTTGCTTAACGTGTTCATTTTACCGCCAGTTCCCCTACCTACCAACACATTGACGCCAAACATTGAACCCAAGCATACAATGCAAAATGAGTCAACGCTGATGATGATGGGTAGAACGAAAGAGACAACTAGTACCACCACTATTAGCGCATTTCACCAAAATTCTACGCGGCCTTTCCCGATTGAAAGGAACGGCCACGCTTAGCCCATCTGTCATAATATCGTGATTTTGCATAGCGAAGGTCTGAATGATAACACATAATTTTGTTCCAAAAAACAGCCCTGCGTTATGCAACACTTTGTGCAGGTTGATTATATCAGTTGTAAGTGGGGCCAAATTCACCAAGTTCCGTAAAATTCCTTTTAAATTACTGAATTGATAAAATTGCTTAGATGAGCTAAACTGATTAATCAAATCCTGTTTTAAAAACTGTCCTTGCGTTTAAACCAAAATGGGAAGCTTATTACTACCACTACATTACTTAATTTCAAGCGCAAATAGCAAATACATGTGCTAGTTAAACCAAAAATTTACTGGCAACATTACAGCGGCATTTAGGAAGCAGTTGGAGCGGTCGCCTGTTGGACGACACAGGGCAGCGTCCCTCCACAGCCAGTGTAACGGACTTCCAGCTCAGCTACACTGGTTGTAAAAAACAGAGCGCAGTGATCTGCTTCGCCAGCCGTTCAACAGGGAACTGAGCGAGCGTGTCTGGCCAAGTCCGTTCTTTAAATAGTCGATGATGACGTCATTCATAGAAGCGTTGCGCGCTAGGTATACCAATCCGTCGTACAGGGCTTGGGAAGCGCTATCTTCTGTGTGTTAATGCGCGATATTTTGACAAGGTTGTATATTATTTAATTTTTTAATGCTATGATATCAAAAATCTTTGGGTTTATCTATTGGAATCTATTCTTAGAAGTATTTCGGGGCGATTTGTGCAAAAAATTTGAAAATTTATCGTGAGATGGCTTCGTTACATACCATTTTTGTAGAATTTGCAGAGTGCACCCCCATATCGAAAACAAAGACGTAGTCCTACGTCAAAAACGCTAACTACTCCGAAATGTTGAAACATTTCATTTTAAATGGAGAAAATTTTTAAATATAGTTCCGCTACAGAATTGTTTCGATTATTATTCGTATTTGGCTGCTGGCTCGCCCCGAACAGAGGGTACAATATCGAGAAGTAAATATTTGTAAGCTGTACACGGCTGGTGCATGAATCATTTTGTGTCGTTACGTGCTACTAGCAGAGGCCATCATTTCATTTCCGATTTAATTCAATTTTAAATAATCTGACCGAAGCTTGTGATTGGTTCTCGCTAATTGCATGCAACGAGCTGCAAATCTTGAACAGAAAGAATTGTTGTCAGTCGGTTTCAGAAAGTCCACTTGTCAGATGTCTGCAGACTGCATGTCAACACTGGGAGAGAAGGTAATTATTAGGATTCTGCATCTTGCAAACTAATTTTTTGGAGGAGACGTACCACTGCGACCAGTATTTAGATCTATTAAGGCTTGCAAACTTGCTTTCAAACAAAAAGTTTTTAGCCGAAAAAAACAAGCGGTCGTTTTCGTTTTCCCGTAAGCCAATCAGAGCTCCTGCTTTGGGACATGCCAGTTGCTTTAGGCGTCATGTATGTCGTCTGACTGTATATAGTATCTAACTAGTGCTAATTTGGCTACTAGTTCAGATACATCGTTTAACTTGGCCCTAAATTGATGCTGACGTTACTGACGAGATGAATTCGAAACACAAACACCCAACTTGAAATAAAGCGTTGTAATTTTATGCAGTGTTGCACATTTCTCTGTAATGGACGGAACTCCTAAAATACACAGATTCTAGTGGAACCTATATATTTTCATCGGGATCGAATGTTGTTGGTCAATCTTGGTGGAATTACTCTAAGAAAATAAAATTCTCACTGAGTGAAAAACACACCAAAACCATGCGGTGCAGTCTTAAACTAGCAGCTCATAACCAAAAATAGTTACTAAATTTAATTTGCCTAATGATTTATTCCTAACATTAACCGTCTTTACACACATAATATATGATTAACTTGACAATTGTATGTGTTCGCTCCACTGTCTTGATTAACTAGAATTCATCAAAGAATTCATATACTTACGTTGTACAAAAATGTATCATACAAGTTGATAGCCATAATCCTTGCTTGGATACGGTTATCTTTTGAAGTAGAATACTTCTAACGTTTTAATATGGGGTCCCGTTTCAAAAATTTCAGTTGAGAAATTTTCCCAGGTTTGAAATGCGAATATCTTCCGTTCTACTGGACGAAATCGCAATATTTTGCACTATCTGATCGGAAATTTGTGCACGTATTTCGTATTAAATTTCGGAATTACTGCTACTACCATAAATAAACCAAAACAAGGATTTTCATAAAATCCTTCGAAAACAGCGAAGAAAATGCGCAATTTGCCAGCATATCCCACGCAGAGTCGTCAAAAAGGAGCATGTAAGCGTTTCAGTACATACGGGAATGTTATATATACAGGTCACGCAAGCTTGTTTTGTATCAGTGGGTGCTCGCTTACCACACGAGCAACATGCTCGTCCGGACGGTACAATGAGCGGTATCATGTTTGCGTTCCCGTACCAAGCGTCATCGCAAGGTTCTTCGTGATAAAATCTAGGGAATCACCAAATCCGCAATTTGGCGTCTGGCTCGTCGTGGTGGTGTAAAATGCATCTCCGATTTAATCTACGAATGCTGATGGTGTACAGGAAAATGTCACCCGAGATGTTGTGACCTACACTGAACACGCCAAGCGCAAAACCGCAATGAATGTCGTCTATACTCTGAAACGGCAGGGACGCACTTTGTATGGATTTGGAAGTTGAAAAGGTAGAACTCACTTGTATCATTATAAAAAAGGCCCTTTTCAGGGCCACCAAAATCATTTCAAAGAATAAGTTTGCATTTTCTGTTTCATGGACTGTTTCTCCCTGGAGAGCAATTTGATTTAAACCCTAAATTATGATTTATTTCAGTACGCAAATTGCAAATATGGTCAGAAAGAAACTGGAGTGAAGTGGAAAACATTTTTACTAGGCGCATTCAAAAAAGGTTTCAATTATCAAACATTTTACCAAAGTGCCGTATTACATTACTCTCTTTACCCTGAGTGTTCGATAATCTCCGTATTGGAAACACAATTTCAATTTTGTTCTTTATCAAAAATATGTGGTCGACCAACGAAAGGGTGGAGCTACGAAGAACACATATTGAGGACAACACAAAAAAGGACGAGCTTACATTGTGCTGTAGTCAAGTATAAAAACTGAGCATGCTGTTGCTCACGCTCAGTTCGTTTCCAGCATCAGCATGCAGCAGTTCGTTTGCAGCATCTCCCGCAAAATTCAAACCGCCGTCCGTTTGCTGCTGTTAGAAGAGTTGGCCAAGCACGCCGTCTTCGATGGCACCAAAACTGTTACCATATACACCAGCTCCAAGTAAATTTCGAACACTGCCCAAACAAAAGGTCCTTTTCAGGGCCATCAATTTATCGACAAAGAATGAAATTGAAGTTTTGTTATTACAAGCATCGGAAAGTGGCTTGTCAAGAGCGTTGTATGGTAAGTGACCAACTTGTGAACGATACCGTCGCTTTCAAGTAGAATGGCACAAAATCAAAAGTTATTTGTGATTTAATGATTCAATTTACAAAAATCGAACGTTTTCTAACCTGCTCTGCTGTTGTATTGAATGAAAACCTTCGATTTTTGCGCTGATTGGAAATAGTTGTGACTAATTCTGTAGAATGTACAATTACTAAAAATAACGGATTTTGTGAAAGCAGTGGTTGGTCCGTACAATTCGATTCCAAGCAAGCCAGACTAGTTTTCGTTGGAAGGTCCACCTCTGACAATAAGTAAACTATTTTATTTTGAATTCAACTACAACTTCCTTGAAAACAGCACAGCTAAAAAACTTTTGGGAAAAACGCGCAAACCTAAATTTTCCACTATAATGGAAGCTGCCTGTGCCCCGCCGCACAGCATCATCAAGATTGATAGTAATTCAAGCCGGGTGGAAAGAGGTTGTAAGGCAATGGAAAACGAAAATTTCATTTATATCTTACTAGAATATAATTGGCTGGTCCTGAAAAGAACTTGTTGGTTTGTGGTTTATTTTGGGTCACAATTTAGGCCTGCTCGATTGCTGATAGCTGTGAATTTCTCGCAGGGCGACAGTTTCTGTTCAGTAGTGATGAGGCTTCCTAACGCCAACCGTGACTGGGGCACTTTTACACGGCCTTCGTTGCTTACTGCTTGCGGGGAGGCTTTCCTCCGGTGGACTTACGAGCGGTATGTTTGGTACGGGCCATTTATCAACAATGAATCGAATTGAAATTTTGTTATTACAAGCATCCGAAAGTAGCTTGCCAAGAGCGTTCGATGGCAAGTGAGCTACTTGTGAACAATATCGTCGATTTCACGTAGAATGACACAAAATAAAAAGTTATCATTTGTGTGTTTGTTTACAGTTTCGTGTTTACTAGGCGCATTCAAAAAAGGTTTCAATTATCAAACATTTTACCAAGGTGCCGTATTACATTACTCTCTTTACCCTGAGTGTTCGATAACCTCCGTATTGGAAACACAATTTCAATTTTGTTCTTTATCAAAAATATGTGGTCGACCAACGAAGGGGTGGAGCTACGAAAAACACATATTGAGGACAACACAAAAAAGGACGAGCTTACATTGTGCTGTAGTCAGGTATAAAAACTCAGCATGCTGTTGCTCACGCTCAGTTCGTTTCCAGCATCAGCATGCAGCAGTTCGTTTGCAGCATCTCCCGCAAAATTCAAACCGCCGTCCGTTTGCTGCTGTTAGAAGAGTTGGCCAAGCACGCCGTCTCAGATGGCACCAAAACTGTTACCATATACACCAGCTCCAAGTAAATTCCGAACACTGTCCAAACAAAAGGCCCTTTTCAGGGCCATCAATTTATCGACAAAGAATCGAATTGAAGTTTTGTTATTACAAGCATCAGAAAGTGGCTTGCCAAGAGCGTTGGATGGTAAGTGAGCCACTTGTGCAGCGATGCCAGATTTACAGACATGTCTGTATTTTACAGACTTTTGATGGCTCATACAGACGTAGCCAGAGATCTACAGACTTTTAAAAGGGTAATAGTGTTTAGTAAAATTTCACTAGAATAACTGTTTTCGAATACGAGTTATTCCTCCACAATAGAATTCTACTTTCAATCTATTTTTAAAGGTTAATTTTAGTGTAACTAGGATTTACACAACCATCTACAGACTTTTACAGACATTTTAGTTATTCTTCTACAGACATTTCAAAAAAACATGTGGCATCGCTGCACTTGTGAACAATATCGTCGCTTTCAAGTAGAATGGCACAAAATAAAAAAGTTATTTGTGTGATTTGTAGACAGGTTAGTGTAATGATTCAATTTATAAAAATCGAACGTTTTCTAACGTTTCGATATAGGTGCTCCGTTTCAAAATTTTCGGCCAGAATGTTGCCTGTTTTTCTAAAAGTGAAAATCTGCTATTGTACTGAATGAAAACCTTCGATTTTTACGCTGATTGGAAATAGTTGTAACTAGTTGTGTAGAATGTTCAATTACTGAAAATAACAGATTTTGTGAAAGCAGTGGTTGGTTCATACAATTCGATTCCAAGCGAGCCAGACTAGTTTTCGTTGGAAGGTCCATCTCTGACAATAGAAATAAATTATTTTATTTTGAATTCGATTACAACTTCCTTGAAAACAGCACAGCTAAAAAAATTTCCACTGTAATCAAAACTAGTGCCCCCGCCGCACAGCACCATCAAGATTGATAGTAATTCAAGCCGGGAGGAAAGAGGTTGTAAGGCAATGGAAAACGAAAATTTCATTTATATCTTACTAGAATATAATTGGCTGGTCCTGAAAAGAACTTGTTGGTTTGTGGTTTATTTGGCGTCACAATTTAGGCCCGCTCGATTTCTGATAGCTGTGAATTTTTCGCAGGGGGACAGTTTCTGTTCGGTAGCGATGAGGCTTCTTAACGCCAACCGTGACTGGGGCACTTTTACACGGCCTTCGTTGCCAACTGCTTGCGGGGAGCCTTTCCTCCGGTGGACTTACGACCGGTCTGTTTGGTACAGGCCATGTAGCGAAAAATGCTGATCTGCTACTTCTCTGATGCTGGTAGTAGGACGACGGTTAAACGCTCGTTTGCGTGCCTTCATTCATAAAAGTTCAACAATATTTTCAAAGAATGTTGCAAATTGTCAACTGATAATTCAAAAAATACTCCAAATAAACTATGAATGTGCTAAAGTCGACAAAATCGCATAGAAATTGCTTATTCCAGAGCAGAATTTACCGGTCTAAAGTGTATTCTACTTCACTCCGGTTATGTCTCTGACATTACCCACCCATCTTTTTATGCTGAAATTCGTTTTCTTACTTTTTCCACTTTTGATTCTCTGGCCTGCAAACTGACCTCTCATTGGGCTAAGGACGCATTTCAAGGAAATTTATTCAATTTCAATCACCCCAGTGTCGATGTAAATTCAGGATTGTGAAGAACTCCTTCACAATTTGTTTCCAACGTCACGTAACCAGGTTTTTCTCGGTCCCTTTTGCATTCATATTGTCTGATATATAGTTTATTTCACCGAATAATTTTCGTCCAGTTAGTATACGAATGATCTGCAAGAAATAAAAGAGTATTACAGGTACATGGCATCTTCATAAATAATTTTTTACCTAAATATGTGTTCCGAAAACTTATATTATGGCTCCACTAAGGTCGTCACTGTCTTGTATGAAATTTTTCAATTTTTCGCTAAGTAGAACTGTGCGTTGGCGCTAACTACAAACCTTCTCGAGACCGTTCTGCAACTTGCTTGCCATAAATAGCCAATCCTACAAAAAGGTGTCATATTAAAGTGAACAGACGTCCCGTCCCGGATTAGACGGAATAGTACTGGATTTAAATGACGTCCCACATGACCAGAAGTGACGGGTTCCACATGTTCTAATTCCACATGTTCTAATACGATTATTTTAAATCCAAACTACTTATATTGCACGTATATTTTTGTAAAAAATACACACAAATAGGTACCAATTTCCGAACCACGTGGGGAAAGTGCAAATGGAACAAAATTATTTTGATTCTCACGATACCTACGTCTACTACTAGAGTCTGCTCAATATAGTAAATTCGTACATCATAAAAAGACAAAATAAAACAATGACTTACTGCTTAATAATGTCGTTGACCTACAATAAGAACAACTCTGATACACTTGAATGGAAGGGCAAACTATTTCATTCTTTTTGTAGCAATTGAATTTACTGCACCAAAAATCAGACAAGTGTCCAATAAACGGCTGTGCCTGACAGGTTGCCAACAAATAGTTTCGGTATTTCCAATTCACTCAACAATTGCCATCAGCTGCTTTGTACCATTAGAACTTTCTTATTTACCTTGTTTCCTACTATCACCCTTCTTACCATCTGCTTGCTCTAGATTATGCAAAATTTCTAAATATCTAAATTTACTGAAAGCAAATAAGAAATCTAAAACCACTACTAATCACGTTTTGTCTCTTCCCCGTTAACCACTGTAACCACTCAACCGATCCAACAACTAGACAAATGCTCAAAAAGCACGAACCCGTCTACCAAGCGATCTGGGCCAACAACACCGACTTCGACGAGGTGCTGATCTCACCGGTGATGCTGCAGGATCACATGCCGGACAAGGTGCTGACAGCACTGAACAAGGTAAGATTCATAGGCTCTGCGCCATCGCCACTGACGGCGGCGACGACGACGACGACGATGTCATCGACGACAACTACGGAAGGCAATGGCAACGCCACAGCCAGTAGTAAAGCGAATGAAGACTCCGCCGCCACCGTTGAGACGTTGCCTCTGCCTAACCACCAGTCAGCGAGACCACCGACGTCGTCGCCTATGCCGCTGTGCTGTTTGGCTTGATTCTTGCGAACGATATGTTGTAGCGGTGTGCTGTTTGTGATTTCCATTTCCTCCGGAGCTTAATTCTGGATTAGTTGTTATGTTTAATACTCTTTCGATGTTTTCACTAGACTGTAGTTAATACTCTAAACTGTAGCGAATAGTTTTCTTATTTTATATTTCTATATTTTATTTTATTATGTTGACTCATTAAATATCATTAAGGACAGTGAGTGATTTGTGTTTGATTTTTTAAGATAGACAACGTAACGAACGCCGAAAATTACAAGACAACAGCAAAAAACGTTAGACTGATTGAGCGGTTTTAAAACTATTGCACATATGTGATAAGCTGCATGTATTTTGAAGTAATTCAAACGAAAGGTACACCCATTGTGTTTTTAACTTTTGATTTAAAGGCATTCTAAATAACAATTGAAACACAGAGCTCTACAAACAATAATCTCACAGCATATATTTCAAACGAACAAGTCTTCAATCCCAACCGAACATTACGAGTACAAGCTAACCTTGGCTCGTACGCCCTTGCAGCCATACCGGTGCACATCCACGCTGCTCATCACAATATTGACCAGCCGCGTATCTTCGCCCAAATCAACTCCCAATTCCTTAGCCTCCAAGCGAATACACTGTTCTAAGTCGTTCTCCGTAAGTGACCTTAGAGTCACTTGTTCGATGTTCCCATTCAAACCCCTGAGGCAGCTGGAATCACCAGCAGAAGCTCCCTGAAACACGAACAACGCCGTCAGCTGCACGTTATCCTTCTCCGACACAAACTTCAGCCGGTTGTTAATTTTATTGACCAAGCCAGCGTCAGTCGCTTCCAGATTATCAATAATCAACAAATTATGGCCACAGTTTAATTCGGTTGAGGCACCGTTTCTGAGCGAATACAGAAACGACTGAAAGTTGGAAAACTGTTGTTCCGCAGTTATGGCAATACCCCAGGTAAACCGATGCACATTCGACCGCCACTGAAAGTTGTTGCCAATCAGTTCAGCAGTGAGACTTTTTCCAACGCCCACCGGTCCACTCAGTGCTAGCGAAGAATAAGGATCATCTCGATGTCGATTGAAAAAATCAGATATTTGATCAACAGCAAGCTGCTGCCCCACGACTCGCGCCTTCAGTGCCTTTGTCACGTTGGAAAAATCCAGCTCTTGCAGACAGTAGTCCTCGACTCCGTACAGCAACAATTGATGATGGTTTCTGTACATTTTGTAGAAATCTTTCCGCAGGTCATCCTTTGCAAATATTCCCACCAGCACAGCGATGACCAGAATAACAAACGAGCACACCATAATCGAACGAATTCCCCCCAGTTGACATAACCAACCCGATTCGTGTTTCCTGGATAGAGATTCGTCTATGCTTGTTAGCTTCCGTATTTTCCGTCTAACCTTACCACTGTTCAGCTTCTGCTTCTTCTCACTAGCAATTTGAGCGTCGGATAATTCCTCCGGTAGCTTGATCGGTCCGGACGTATCCACGTCCATAGGTTGAACCTGTGGTGACGGCGCGGTAGGCGGAGGTAACGCAAAATTGAAATCGTAATGTTTCTTCTCCGGACTTTGATCGTTGAAGATGAAGAGGCTGGTGGGCGATTTGTCGTCGGACTAAAAGTATCTCTGTGTTTTAAGTGAACAGTGGACGAATAATTTAAATTACTTACCATAATTATTGCTGTCTTTAAATTTGTTACAATGCAAATTTTTGCAGAGAAACGATAATTGTTAACAATTGAGCATATAAATAGCAAAAACAATTCACACAAGTATTAACGGTTTTGCGGGCTGTGTCACAGCGATCAAAGAGAAATGCGAAAAATTGAAGCCAAATCCGTCGAAATCAAAACAAGCAGGAAATGTCATTTGCGATTGTAACGAGGGGTTCCTGGATTGTATCATGACGATAATGTAATGATCGCGGTAGGTTCACTACTTGATAATTTTTAAAAAATAAATATTTAAAGTGATGATATCAGTCGATTTATTAGATTATCTCGATTTAAATTATGGAAAATAGTTGGGGAAAAACAATTGACCGCGCGGAATGGTGCTTTTGTAAAGTGGCGTTGATTTTTGTCACACACTTTTCTGGCGCACGCTACACAACTGCATAATGAAAAAAGCCACCTTCTCAAAAGCACTACTCCGCCCAGTCAATTGTTTTTCCATTAACTATCTTGCATAATTTGAATCGAGAAAATCTAATAATTCGATTGATTTTCTTCTTTTAGAGTTTATTGAATATTTCATATGAATAAACCGGCGGCAAAACTGTACACAATTTTTCCTACGCATACTACCACGCGTTTAATTCTTACACATGCTCAAAGAAAGTAACTTGGACTTTGAATATCAACAAAGCTTCGCATTTATGGTAGTGTTATGTAACAGGAGCTAACACGCTACAAGCGTAACTAATAGCTAAATTTCTATGTTGAAATGAACATTGTATAATACGTAATCTTTGTTTGTTTATTAGTGATACTTTAGACCATGAGGTGGTGCATTCGTATGATCCGAAAAAATATTTACACATCAGTCAAATGAAATTTGCATCCTAAAGTCGCGTGTCAAGTTTAATTTGTCGTATAAATTTCATTTTTATAGCTTCGTTGTCGTATATTAATGTCATGTTGTCGTTCGTTGGTATATTTTCTGCAATGTACAATCAAGTGTCGTATGTCCAGTTTTACTCCACAACATTCGCAGTTTTACGGTGGGTCTTTTTGTAGTAGAAATGTATAGGTTAGTCGTGTGTGACCAATCCTCAATCGTGTCGGTATACGTTGCGCTGCAGCATATTTCCGGCCTGTCCATATTTGTATTAATTTCTTGCTGTTTTACCTCCCGGGTACCAAAACATTACACATCGCAGTGCCGCCGGATCACTTCTTTCAGTATTCTTGGGGTATCTTCAGCTGGAAGTGGTATTTCTATTGCTGGCTGTGTTCTTGCTTCGTTTGCAAGTCGATCAGCCTCGTCATTACAAATAATACCAGAGTGCCCAGAGATCCAGGCAAAGCGAGTAGGTATTTGTTGTGCTAATTCTACTATCTCCTGGATTCATGGCTGCTTGGATTTCCCACCCTCTACAACCAGCAAGCTACTCACAGAGTCTATTAGTATAACAATTTAATTCTTGATGTTCGGGATTGACAAAGCCGCTGAGAAGACGCTGCAGTGTTGCGGAAGACTCCGCATTCTCGCTACTCCGGTGCCATAGAGCCGATCGATGGTGATGTTACATCCTGGTTCTCAGCGTGCATTGGGACTGCAGTAAAAAATGTTTGACTGGTGGCAGAAATCGTGAAGCAAACACTTTTCGTCCATTATTTGACAGACTAGACCGCGGTCTACAACATGCGATGAAAAGGTTCTAGGTTGCGTCCCCGTACCACAAGGAGAATTTCCACACCAGCTGAAGCTGTTTTAAAGATCGGCTGCATTGCGACGAGGAAAACCATCACTGACAAAACGGAAGTTTGTGGAGCCCCATTTTCCAATTCACGAGCTTCGGACAGGTGACATCCTACGCAAACCTAAAATTTCCACTTGAAAAAAAGCTTTGTAGTTTGTTGATCATTCGACCTCGTATTCGCCATGACTTTAATGTGCAAAGTATGTCATGTCGCCATGTTGCATCGTATGCTTTAGAGAGGTCCAAAGACGCTATGAGACTGTGATCATTGGTTGTCGGAACGATCTCTCTAGCTCTGCAAAATATGTATCGGAGTCGCGCCCAGAACGAAAAGCATGTTGCCGTTTATCGAGTCGCCCACTTGACTCCAACTCGATGATGAGTCGGCGGTTTACGATACGCTCGAGCAGTTTTGCCATACAGCTAGTTAGCGAAATCGATCGAAAAGCCAGGTCCAGAATGGTTGCAATTGGATTTTGGAATATGAATAACTATGGTGGTTCGCCAGCTGGTGGGAAAGTCACCGTTGCGCCGAACAACACTGAAGATTTCGGGAAGTGTTATCTTCACGGATAGCGGAAGTCGTGGAAGAATCGGATAATCTGGCGTGTCAGGCCCTGTAGAGACACTTCGCCCTTTGTCCAGAGCCCACAGAAGTTCGTTCAAAGTGTTGTCAGAGTTATACCCGTCGTCGCTATCGGGCGAGTAATTTACGCGCTGCCGTTCGACTCGTGCTTTCGTCGCTTGAAAGGCTGGAGAGTAGCTCGAAGTCGCCGAACTTTCACTGTAATGTTTTGCCAGTTTCGAGGTTGTCCGTAGTGTGATCCGTTCGCTTGAGTACTACGGTGCTTCGCTGCCGGTTACCACGTAGAGTATTTACTTTACGCCACAGTTCAGCCGTCGTACTGATCTTTTCCACAAAATCCTCCCATGACTTTTGCTTCGCTAGCTTGTAAGTAGGGGTTTGCCCACTACTCGGGTTCTGGTTTGCCCGGCGAACCCTTCTTTTCAGGGCGGCCTAGGTGCCTCTACAGAATTTCGGATTTTCGTAACAACAAAAAAAGTAAACAAACAAATTAAATTTACCAATTTTTATTCCACCGATTCCCTTCACTGCATACTACGCTGCTTCGGTTGTAACTGCTGGCGGACTGGCGGGCGGGTTTCTCCGTACGGCCGGGACAACAACGGCCTGGTCTGTCTACTGGTATCCCAGCTGGCTGCTCCGGCAGCGGTCCTTGGCGTTTAGCTAGGGAGGTGAGCTTGGCTCCTTTGTTGGAACCTCCCTAGCGACGTTGGCGACGAATCGCCGGATCGTCTACTCGCCGTAAACGATCCCGGACGTTACCGCAGTAAACTTCCCAGGGGGAACCTTTGTCCGCCCTGCTTCGTTCTCCTTGGCTATTAGCTATAGAGGAGAGCTTGGCTCGTTCGACTTATCCTCTATAGCGAGAACGGTCGGTGTACGGTTCCTTGGATTTTAGCCGGGGACGCGAGAATGCTCCTTTACGGTTAGCTGTCCCACTTCGGCGAACCAACACCACTCACTTCACTAGTGCCCGAACCACGGGCCGGCACTATTCGACGGTTTTATATCGCCGTCGCACGCGCGCACTGAATTCTTTCTTCTAGTGGCGGGGAACTGTCCCGAAAAAAAGAGAACACTTATCTCGATGTCTGTTTGAAGCCGTGGTCCGTCACTTTCTAACTCTTCTCACACGATGGCCGCCTTCCACCTCGACCGAAAACACCAACACCAAAAAAACCGTACCGCTGCATAGCTGTCATCACCTATGTGCAGCATAGCCAGTACACGTATTTCAGCAGTAGGAGAGCGGTGGCCTATCTAAGCCCTATGTTAACTATGTACAATTGTCAAACAAAAATTACTACACCTATCTGAACGCACAAAACCGTTCACAAACGCGAAACTATATAAAAATTTACAAGAAATAGTGAACGAGCGGTGAGCATAAATTTTCGTAAACAATACACTCTACGGAGAGAGTACGCACGAAAGGGTATATTTCCACCCAGCGCTAAATTGTTACCCTGACGGGTTACAATCTCGCCCACACCGGGTGGAAAAAAAAATGACAACAATTTTTTTTCTAAACTAACACCTAACACCGATACAATAATTATGAACGAAATTAATAAATAAATAAACAAAGAAAAACTAACTACACCTAATTATTTCTTCCGCAATTTATCAATAATTCATGTCAAAAAAACTAATCGACCGGCGGTCCTCATTGGTGAAAAGTTTGCCTGTGTTTGGTCTGATAATACTGACAGCATACGCGAAGCGAGAGGCTATCAGCCATCGTCATTATTCGGTTATGGGTTGAACCCTAAATCCAATCCGAATACAAGATCGGTAACAACTCGAAAATCCCTAAAATTCTGCAAGTGACATTGACAATTTTCAATGTTCCAACTTGCAGGGGAACGGTTGTCGGCATTATATTGTTTTTTTCATCGACTGTCCAGAAATGTCTTTCGTGTCCTCACGGTACCAGTACTATACGCTTGTGCTGGGGTTTCTATCCAAATACATTCATACAATTTCATTCATTCATCCTCAATCACTGGCCTGCTCGATCATTCACATTCCGATAAGCACTTCGAATTAACCCCAAAACAACTTTATCTAATCATTCACTCGAACATTCATTCACTCTGTTCGATTCCACACTCATACATTCACACATACAATACCGCTTAACACGTCATCGTTTCTCCCACTCGCAGACATTCCGGACAAAATGTTTGTTTATTCGTCCCTTTTCGCCTCAAAACGCTTCGTATATGGCAAAAGAAACGTTTGAGAGGGACCAAAGAATGTCTTTCGCATAATTTAAACAGATCAAAATGATTCCCGCTGGGATCAAACGAACCACCCCAGGTTTAACCACAAACCCAAAATTATGCGAAATGAAATTTTATTCGATTCGAAATCGAAGACGCGAGGCGCTTTTTACCCCATTCGCTCTTCCACTCACACTACTCTGATCCAAATCGGGCTACACCTGCATGATGCAGAGCATTGATGCGAACATCGGGGAAAGTGTCAAATCGATGATCCATTCGATATGATGAATGAATCATCAAAATCGTAAATAAAAACAAAACAGTTCGCGAAATCGGTTAGCAAACTGTTTTTATTCGCGGTTTTTTTTTGTTTACGGTCGGCTCCGGAGTAGTAGTCGCGCAGGAAACCCATTTCCGCGAGTGTTGTGTCCCTGTTGGAAAAGGGAGTAGTGATTTTCTTGTGAGATTGTGCTCCAAACAAGGAGATTTTATATAATTTAGTGCACCCGTAGGTGCGAGTGTTCCCCACAGAAAGGGGTTTTTGAAAAATTTTATGTTGAATGAATGTGTATGCATCCGGCGGTGAAAAGACGGTACGATAGGTTCGTTTTGTTTCTTCCAAACACTGGTACTGGTTTGGTAAGAAAGTTTTGTTTACCGTAACTGTCTCGACCGCCGGAGCAAAGCAAATTAGTGGATAATTTGGTTACCTCACTGCGCGAGTGGGGCGCAAAAGAATTTTTTTGTATTTGTTTGCCGAACACGACAGGTAGTGTATTTAGATGCGTCCGGTGCCCGGGAGAACGGCACGGTATAAGATTAGTGTTTTTTTAATAGAGTATTCCACCCTACCGTAGTCGTCACCGGGGCCGGAGCATATATTTCGTGCGAGTGTTTGTTTACCACACTGCGTGAGTGTAGCTCTGAAAAATTGCAAGAAGGTGTTGAAGAACCTTCTCGCGGCAGAGTTGGTCTTCCACAATAAAAATAGAGAAGACGGAGAAATGTTTATTGTTTTTTTTATTCGGACCAAAGTCCGTGTTGTTGCCGTCGGAAACTGACGGCTTCTTTTGGAAAACTCCCAAGTGAGTAATCCATATAAAAGCATACCGTCAGTCCACAAACGGCACGGAAAAGTTTTTTTATGCTGGTTTAAGGAGATTTGCTGGCCAAACTCCGAGATTTTTACCTGCTAAATCCTCCAGCTCGTACGAGGATACACCCTTTTTTGAGACAATTTTTGCCGGTAAGTATTGTGGTCCAAGTTTAGCATTGTAAGACTCGAGTGCATTCGACAACTTCATGTTTCGACGGTACACCATTTGTCCCGTTTCAAAAGGTTTGGAGAACTTTCGATGACGCAAGTTGTACTGATGTCGAATGCCCTCGCTTGCCTTTGCCAAATTTTTGACCACAATCTCCCGGATTTTGTCTATCTGTTGGTGTCTTGTTTCTAGGTCACCCTCACCGGAAATCCTGCTGAAGTCATCGGCAGATGCCATTTCACACCCGTGTATAATGAAATGAGGACTAAACCCAGTGGAGGAATGAACGGTAGTATTTAGGATGCGCTCCACATCGGTGATGTGGACATCCCAGTTGCGCTGCTCGGTTCGAGCATATGCCCGGATTGCGGTGTTTATCGAGCGATTTGTTCGCTCCACTGGGTTAGCCTGCGAATGATAGCGGGAATTCAGCCAATGTTTGACGTTGGTTTCTTTTATGAATTGACTGAACTCCTTCGAGGTGAAAGTGGAGGCATTGTCGCTTAGCAGAATTTCCGGGCTACCATGGCGATTGAACCACTGTTCGCGTAGTATCGTACAGAGTGATGTACTAGCGATTTTGCGAACGGGGGTTAACATGACGTACTTGCTGAAGACGTCGAGGACGACAAGCAAGTGTTGATTGCCATGTTTGCTTTTTGGAAGAGGACCAATATAGTCCACAGAAACCATTCGCCATGGTGCATTAGTCGTACGCGACTGACCCATTTCGGGCTGGACTGGGACGAAAGGAGCTTTGATTTCCTTGCACGTCCCACATTCTCGAATAAACTTTCGTACTTCCGATCCCATTCGAGGCCAGTAATATCGCAACTGCACTTCGTGGATCGTTTTATCGTATCCCACGTGAAGCAAATTTTCGTGGGTACGTTGAATCAAATCTTGACGGAACTCGGGTGCTGGGACGAGTTTCCAACTGAACCGCGAGTCGCACGGAACAACTTTCGAGTTTACATACTTGAAAAGTTGATCATTTTCTACTTTGAAGTCGGCATAGTCGTCAGGATTTTGGATAACTTTGGACTTCATGGAACAGTACCAGTCTGAGGTGGACAAAGCGGAAACGGCTGCTACGGCCCGGGATAACGCATCTGGAACGACATTGTCCTTGCCTTTCCGGTGCTCAATAGACATGTCGTAGAGTTGCAATTCTAAACTCCAACGACTCAAACGTGAACTGGTTTTCCATTTAGTCTTTAGTATCCATGTAATCGCTGACGAATCAGTGACCAGTCGAAAATTATAACCTTCCAAGTAACCTCGAAAGTGTTCAACCGCCATTATCACCGCCAGACCTTCCTTTTCAGTTGCATGATAGTTCCTTTGGGGAGTGGTCAGTTTGTGCGAAAAGTAAGCAACTACTTTCTCACCCTCGGGATACTCCTGCACCAGAACAGCAGCGACTGCTACGTCACTAGCGTCCGTCTGAAGAATGAATTCTTTGGAGAAGTCTGGTGGGACTAAAACTGGAGGAGTAACTAGAAGTTCCTTAATTTTAAGGAACGCGAGTTCTGCCTCGGAGCTCCAAACTAAGCTCTTGGTTTTCGTTTTGAGCAGATCGGTCAAGGGAGCAGTGACCTCACTGAACCGATCAATGAAACGGCGGTAATAACCGCACATCTCGAGGAAACGACGAAGTTTCGTCACGGTAACCGGTCTCTCGTAGTCGAGAATCGGCTGAATTTTGTCAGGATTGACCTTGAGTCCGTCCCGATTCAACAAATAACCAAGAAACTTTAGTTCGGGGACTCCAAAACGGGATTTTTCCAAATTGATGGTTAGATTGGCTCTTGCTAGACAATCGGCCACTGCTTTGAGCAACTGTATGTGATGCTCGAACGTTTCGCTTACCACGATGATGTCATCTAGGTAGACGAAAACGTAAGGTTCCCATTTACCTCGTCCTAGAACCTGGTCCATCAGTCGCGCCAGAGTAGCGGGGCTGTTGACGAGACCAAATGGTAGACGGGTAAATTGGAACATACCCCTGCCGGGAACACTGAAAGCGGTATATTTGCGACTATCCTTAGCCAGGGGTACCTGGAGAAAGGCCTCCTTCAAGTCTATGGTAGACAGGTACTTCGCCTTGGGTAAGCCGCCCAATATTCGCCCAGGGTGGGGCAGAGGGTATGCATCCCGTACAGTACGCTCATTGAGAGGCCTAGCGTCTAGACAAAGGCGAATTGAGTCGTCTGGTTTCGTGACCGCCACCAGATTAAGCGACCAATCTGAATCAGACTCCTCGATAATACCAATAGACCGCCATCGGTCAACTTCTTTCCAGACCTTAGACAGTTTCTTTGGGCTCATATGATAAGGATATCGGCAAACGGGTGCCGCACCTTGGAATTCATCTTTGATGACAATCCTGTGCTCTGTGAATGAGGTTGGGCTTAGCTTTCCGGGCTCTACTGCCTGGAAAAACTTCTTTACTTCTTCTACGCGCGCTAACTGTTCCGAAGTGAGTATCGACTCACGCGGTACTTCATCTTCTTCATCGTCTTCTGATTCCTGACCTGAGTTCAACAGAGCACAGTTTTGTATCTCAGGAGAAATCCCAAAGGCGCGCCAAAAGTCCATACCTAGAATGGAGTTGACGGTCAGATGCTCTACTACAAGAGTGCATAGGACCTTTGTCAAATTTTGAAAAGTATACGGGAGATACGCTTGTCCAATGATTGGTAAGGATTGACCATTTGCAGAACGTAGTTCGAATGGTCGTTCCAACCTTTTCAATGGACCTTTCGAAAACTTTCGGTATAGCTTTTTAGTTATAATTGTGGCGTTACTACCACTGTCGAGCAAGGCTTTGAAGGATTTGCCGTACACTGCGACAATTGCAAATGGACGGTTATCGAACGGGTCGTCAAGGACGATGGTTTCGACAGACAACGAATTATCATAGTCCTCATCACGAGCCGGTCGAAAACTGTCGTAAATCTGGGGATGGATTGTTAGTTGTTCTTTGGAGCGCTGCTTTACTGCCAACTGCGACTTCAGTTGGTTCTGATCCCGTTTTTTAGGCAGTAAGGGCAACGAGAAACATCAAATCCTTTAAAACCACACACGATGCAGAAGACCCGATTTGGTTTCCGGCATTCCTCATATTCATGTCCTTTGTCTCCACAATTGTAGCAGACGCCGAGCACGGGAGGACGATGCTTTTCCACCAAATACTCCAGACACATTATAGGTTTCTGCGGTGGTTCGACTTGTTTCTGATTTTGACTGTTTCCCTCGAGATTCTTGCCGTCCTGATTCCCTTGCTGTTTCTTTTTCTGGTTGTCAGGAGGCTTGTTTGAATCAAGACCTGCCGGTTTGGCATTCTTGCTCCAAAACGTTTTGGATTTTGCGTTGCCGTTATTCTTTCCACCTCCCTTTTGGTTTTGATTTTTTTGTTTTTGTTTGTTTTGTGGTGGATTATCAGAATAAGCAGCAACTTCCCGAGAAGAACCGAAAACTTTCTGATAAATCGGCGTCTTGGAGGCGTCGATCGATTTACCAAGACTCACCAATTCTGAGAGCGTGTTCACTGGCCTGAGGATAAGCATTTGTTTATAATCGGCTTTCAGGTTCCGCTTGAGCACGTCGAGTTTTTCGCTCAGTGTCATTGGAACCGTCATAGCACGAAATATTTTTTCCATTTCCAGGAAGTATTCCTGGAAAGATTCGTTACGCATCTGCCGGCGCTGGAGAGCCTTCATTTTGAGCGTAGCATCAAGTTCAGGATGAACAAAATTTACCTTGAGCTCGCAAACAAGATGGTTCCAGTTAAACAACCGGTTTTGCGCACGCATAGCCTGATACCAGGTCAAAGCATTGCCAGTGAACAAATGCATCGCAGAATTGAAAAGTTCGTCTTCGCACATTTGTTCACACGCAGCGTAACTCGCTACGGTGTCCAAAAATTCATTAAGTCCAGTTCCTTCATCAGTTCCAGCATACTTCCGAATTTTCCAATCAGCGACGCGTTGCGGGTTTCGCGAGTAATTCCTTGAAGCTGCCATCGATCCGTTTCCCGCGTTGGATGAAAAGTTCGGATAGGATGGTCCCGCCCGCTGTTCGGTCCATTTAGGAAAGTGAGGCTGGTTCTGAGTTTGGTACGGGGCTGTGAATCCGGTATTCTGTTTCGGTTTCTCGATTGGAAGTGATGGACCTATATTTTGTTGACCCGAGAATCCTCCCTTCAACACAAATTGATCGGGACTGGGCGCCAGTGTTGGGCGAGGAATCTCTGGTGTATCAAGTGAATCGGGTACGTCCATCAAACGCAAATCTTCCAGATCGGTCTGCAGATCCTTCTCGGAAGCACTTTCCTTCTGATGTACTAGTGCCCGAAGTTCACTGACGGATTCACGAAGTGAGACAACTTCTTGAACCGTCTTTCTTAAAACTGACGAAATGGTTGTCAGTGAAGCAATCCCACCAATTAGCGTTTCAGTAGCTTTTGAAAAGGCATCAGACCCCTGAGACGCTAGAGCTCTATTATCGTCGGATTGCTGTCGCAATTGTCGAATCTCGTCCCTCATTTCGCACAAGACACGCAACAGGTCGTCCCCTACGAGCTGTTTAGAAAGAGATCCTTGGTTATCGGAAGGATTGGATCCCTGTGGAATTGCAGGTACGTCTGTACTCAGCAAATCTCCCAAAATCTCTCCATCCTCCCCTTCTTGGTTGTCGGGAGGAAGTGCTGCCTGTTCGTCATTAAAATGACTGGCATAAACTGCTAGAACTTCCTCCAGCAACCCCGAAATTTCCTGGTTGACCTCCCCTGCCGCATAATTTCGGATAACTTGGAGCCTAGACCCCAAATGAAGCAACCGTGTTCGGTAAATCTCCTTGTTTGGGCACCTGTACTGGAGATCTTCCTTGATTGTTAGTAGTTTACCAAGGCAGATCTCCTTTTCTTCACCCACGTCACCCCGAAAATTACGAACTAATTCCCTCCGAGACGACCGCTCATGCGACAAAATTCCCCGAAGACGCCGCTGCCGCTGGACACCCGAAAGATCCGAATCAGGAGAGATAAAAATGCTTCGAGATAGCAACTCAAAATCCAGCTCATCGAAATGTAAATGATCGACGCGCATGAACACACACGCTTGGTTGAATTTCTCCAACGCCATCATAACTTGCGCTATATTGGAAGAAACCACCAAGACACAAAGCATGTAAGTACTGGTACGGTAAAATTTCTGATTTTTCGCCCACTAACGATTCCCTTAAAATTTCAGGAAATCAAGCTGCTCCAAAAATGTCTCAAACCGGGTTGAGAATTCAAGGCGATTGGCCACCGCAACCGAATAAATGACAACAACCTTCAAACTACTCGTCCGGCAGACCAAACACAAACAACGCAATCCACAAATTCGGACAAAAAAAGGAAAATGCAAAAATCAAAAAATATACCAAAAAATGTAAATAAATAAATATTACGACCGCGGAACAATATTGCGGAAGAAACCTCACCGACTGTTCTACGAAAATCCTCGATTTAGTAGAAGCACCCCACACTCCGGAAGAAAAAAATATTTTCCAAAATAGGAAAATATTTTTTTCAGTGTGTTTTGCGCTGTGCGCCAAATGTAAGTAGGGGTTTGCCCACTACTCGGGTTCTGGTTTGCCCGGCGAACCCTTCTTTTCAGGGCGGCCTAGGTGCCTCTACAGAATTTCGGATTTTCGTAACAACAAAAAAAGTAAACAAACAAATTAAATTTACCAATTTTTATTCCACCGATTCCCTTCACTGCATACTACGCTGCTTCGGTTGTAACTGCTGGCGGACTGGCGGGCGGGTTTCTCCGTACGGCCGGGACAACAACGGCCTGGTCTGTCTACTGGTATCCCAGCTGGCTGCTCCGGCAGCGGTCCTTGGCGTTTAGCTAGGGAGGTGAGCTTGGCTCCTTTGTTGGAACCTCCCTAGCGACGTTGGCGACGAATCGCCGGATCGTCTACTCGCCGTAAACGATCCCGGACGTTACCGCAGTAAACTTCCCAGGGGGAACCTTTGTCCGCCCTGCTTCGTTCTCCTTGGCTATTAGCTATAGAGGAGAGCTTGGCTCGTTCGACTTATCCTCTATAGCGAGAACGGTCGGTGTACGGTTCCTTGGATTTTAGCCGGGGACGCGAGAATGCTCCTTTACGGTTAGCTGTCCCACTTCGGCGAACCAACACCACTCACTTCACTAGTGCCCGAACCACGGGCCGGCACTATTCGACGGTTTTATATCGCCGTCGCACGCGCGCACTGAATTCTTTCTTCTAGTGGCGGGGAACTGTCCCGAAAAAAAGAGAACACTTATCTCGATGTCTGTTTGAAGCCGTGGTCCGTCACTTTCTAACTCTTCTCACACGATGGCCGCCTTCCACCTCGACCGAAAACACCAACACCAAAAAAACCGTACCGCTGCATAGCTGTCATCACCTATGTGCAGCATAGCCAGTACACGTATTTCAGCAGTAGGAGAGCGGTGGCCTATCTAAGCCCTATGTTAACTATGTACAATTGTCAAACAAAAATTACTACACCTATCTGAACGCACAAAACCGTTCACAAACGCGAAACTATATAAAAATTTACAAGAAATAGTGAACGAGCGGTGAGCATAAATTTTCGTAAACAATACACTCTACGGAGAGAGTACGCACGAAAGGGTATATTTCCACCCAGCGCTAAATTGTTACCCTGACGGGTTACAAGATTAACCGATTTTCGTGTTGCTGCTCTTGATTCCTGGAATCGTCTGAGTGCTGTTGGTCTGTCTGAATTGGATATATCCACACGCCGGAGGATGCGAATATGCTTTCGATGCTTCCGGGCACCACCATGGTGCAGCTTTTGGTACCGCTCGGCCACTACTTCGTGGTATGCATTTGACAGCGGCTGCCGAGAATGTATCTGCGAACTGTCAATGTCCCACTCATCAGTACCGTTAATTGACTCATCTGTAAATTGTTAATATAGGTACCAGTCTGCACGATCATAAAGCCATTTTTGTCTGTATATTCGATCAGCTAGGGATGGAGATAGTGATCGGGAAATGATCGCTGTTATGTATATCCGGAAGGTGATCTTTCGAGCCAGGTTTTCCGAGCAGCAAGAAATATCAACAGCTGATGTTTTGCCCGTAGCTGGGTCGATTGGAGCTGGAGAAGTCATTCAGAATCACGAGCTTTCTAGTCAATGTCGTTTCTGTGATAAAGCGACCAAGCGCGTTCGATGACTTCGATCCCCAAGCGATGTGATGTGCACTGAAGTCTCCAAGGAACGCTAGTGGATCTTCCAGTTCATCATGCAGGTCGTCCAATGCTGCCTGGAAGGTGGGACGTAGATAGCCGCAACTGTTGCCTGTACTGACAGGAAGATAAGAGCGGCGATGACCTGTAATTTGATGTTCAGTTGCACGCGCTCAAAGGGTATGCCTTCTCAGATCGCAAGTCCTACACCATGTTGCGAATAGTGTTAGGGGTTCGATTTCAGTAGCAGCATATAGTTCCTGCCGAAAAAACTCTACTCTACCACACTTCAATTTACTTTCGTGTTTTGCAGCGCTATTACGCAAGGTTCGTGCTCAGAGATAACCAGCTTCAGCTCGCTCTGAGACCGCGCAGTTCCATTGCAGTGCGAAACATCCGTTGGAACAATTCGTGATGCATACTGACTACATTGGTCGATACTCGGCGCATTGGTGATTGTGTGGTATTGGCGCGTGATGACCCTTCACCGACGGAAACCAGGGAGGAGAATTACGAGAACTGTATATCTTGGAGTTAGGGACAGTCATCTTCCCCTCGGTCGATCACTTTTTGATGAAGTTGGGAATCTACTTTCTTCTTTTCTTCCCCAAACCAGTTATTCGTTCGATGTGTGCTGGCTAGAGCTTCCATCCCGGGAATTTATTTCCTGGGAATCCCGGGATTTTTGGATTTCCCGGGATTCCCGATTCCCGGGAAATTGTGTTGTCTCATTCCCGGGATTCGGGAATCCCGGGAAAAAAGATTTTTAATTTACTTAGTTTCTGCGAAAGAAATTCTGTAGGAAATATCGGCAAACATTTGGAGTGAGCAGTGAATGCAGATTGTGCTTTTCCAACTGATTTGCAGATCTTTGGACTACATATCTTTAGGCTCGCTGATATGTTTTCATGATTTTTTAGGTATATAGTCCAAGCCTTACTCAAAATACTACTAAAAATGTTGATATTTTCATGCAAAAATGGATTAATTTGCCGGTTAGTGATGCGCACGATATCTCTGCAACCGATGAGCCGACTGATCAGATTTTTTAACAGTTCTTTTAATAGTTTATTTTAATAGTTAGATCTTGAATGAAAGATCTTGAATGAATGCAATCAAAGTAGTAATTGAAATGGCGGTAATTTCTTAAAAAAAATCGATGAGTGTTTGTTTCAAAACTTGGGATGGTTTGTAGTGATATCATGCTTAACGCAAACGCTATTCAAAATAAAGAATGTTTCTAGAACGTCTGTAGAAATATTTGATCGGTTCATCAAATGCATATTTCGTCTAATTTGTTATACCGCCGAATGTCGCTTTCAACGATGCAGGCAGGATTTTTGAAGGGATAAGATCAAGCAATCTAGATACTCGCCCGTAACAGGAAATCGATGGTAGGCTTCATCCATCGCTGCACAGTTCGTCCATCATCTGCTTGATTTTGATTCACATTTAATTCGGAATGATGCTGATCCTACTGTGACAGAAGTAGATTCCATATATCACATTTTCTCATTTGATCGGAAATAACTGCACAATACCCTGAAGCAGCTTAATCTTTTCATTCAAGATTACCAAAGAAGGTGCTTTGCATTAAATTGACCCATCGTATCAGAACAACGAATTGCAATTTTGGACAGTAACTCCAGCAGCCGCGTTTAGTATATCGTCCCAATCGTATCCGTGATTACCAAAATTTGGATTATACATATAACCAAGAAAAATCAAAAGAAGTTGATGTTGCGTAAACTTATTGACGAGTTATCAAATGATTGAATGATGTGTAGGACGCCAAATCGCCTTTTTCTGACAACTGCTTTTAGGACAGATATATATGCAATCAAACGGGTTTGAAAACTTTTCAATTTATTCTTTTTTTTAAGAAAATCATTCACGTTTTTATATTTCTTCTGTATTCCCGGGATTTCCCGGGAAATTTATTATTTATTTCCCGAATCCCGGGAAGCTGAAAACCGTCGGGAAATGGAAGCTCTAGTGCTGGCTACTATAACGAGAGAAGCCACAGCATAATCTGTTCGTAAACGAAGTGGAAAGGAACTGGCCTGTGGGACGTCTAGCTCCACAGTGCCAGCCGCTTTTGAAACTACTACACGATTACTTCCAGAACTACCGACAGTGACCAGCACTGGGGAAAGACTGAGTAGTTTTCGTTGTTTGCTTCGACGCTAGTATTGTATTGATAAGTGTACGATCTCGAATCGAATGGGCCTTCTTCGGGCGTAAGCAAGCGATTGTGTAGAATGAGCGTATCGTCGATGTTGTCAGTAACATCTGGAAAGGCGTTTAAACCAGTAGTACCTGCGAGGGGATTAACAATTTCAGAACTAACCTGTGAAAGGTCCAGCCCTGCAGTGCCAGTACGTAAAAACCTCATTTGATGAAAATTAGCGATTTGGTTTGCGATGATTTTGAAGTTTAACTAATTTAAAATTGAGGAGTCCTCCGCCCTATAACAAACTATAAAATTTCGATTTGAGAGGGAATTTTGAACAAACTGTTATTTACCAAGTACAGTCCACTGCTATGGCTCTTACGGCCTAATCGAAATGAACCTTTCTAGTATCCAATTGTAACTCCGTTACTCATTGTCAATATTAAAGACCAAAGACCGAGACTAGATTATTTTTCCTACGTAAATACATCGATTAAACATATCACATTTAGTTAAAGATTAAGATATATTAAGCTTATTTTAGTTTTTCTTTTATTTTGTATTATTTTTCCAGAACTGAACTACTATCAATAAAACAAATGGTTAACCCTACCTTACCCAGGCCATTATAGAACTTTATTCACATTCGAATTCCAATAGCTTCCAGTGATTAAATGTTTCGTTGCATGCATGTTTGGTTTTGTATTACTTCTGTCCAATCAAAACATTTCAAATTCCAAAACAACGTGAACAAAACGAGTACAGTTCGCATATTGTGTCAGTAAATCAATCGTAAGTTTGCCACTTGAAATAGCCTCTCTCTGTTGGTACATTGATCCAATTACATTAAATAAATGAAGAAAATAAGGGTCCGCTATTCGAACATTACATAAAATTCGTGACAATAGAAATGAAAATACTAATTGTTCGTGCGTACTGTAGGATATTTGATACTAACACTATGACCGTTTCGTGTTTCGTGCTGCCTAAACTCCTCGTCCATGATCCACCATTCAAACTGAGCTGTGCATCGGCCCATCTAGCGAAGATATGCTAACTATATGCGACGTAACATTGGCATCCATTAAGACTCGCTTCTCGGTGACACTTGAACCATCTTGCACTCTTTCATTCTCTTTTACTAATTCCAGCTTTTTCGTTCGTTTGTTTTGCAATTTTAAGTGTGTGATTCTTTCTATTTGTTCACGTCAGTATTCTCTTATTCGCTACAAATTCAGTCGAGTTATGATTCTTTCACTTCCATACGCTACTACTTCTGCCTCGCCTATACGATTTGATAGCTGCCATTCGAATTTATCTAAATTTTTCGACAACTAAACTGCTGCTACCACTGACTGGTGGAATTTCCCTTACCGGCTACATCTCTTGGTTGTAGCAGTAATTTGAAAACGAAAAGTATCAGCAAAGCTACAATTGTTTCATTTTTTTCCTTTCTTTCCTTAAATCTGGGAAACCCACGCACACATCCAACCCACTCAAACAAAAAAACAAAATCATGCAATCTGCACCACATCAACGTTTCAAATTTCCGAAATCGACCAACCACACCACCCCCAGTTCCTCGTACAATCACTCAAAGGCCAATTGGCGGTGGAAGTTAGCGTTAGCGTTGGAACTAGTAACCAACATGTCGATGAAAAGCAGGCGGCCATGCTGGAGATAGTACAGCAACCGAGTGCATCGACAACGATCGTGGTATTGGAGAACGATGCCATAGCCACCATGAAACACGACAACGATCTGGGCGCTGGAGAAATGCTAAAGCGGGACACCACCGTAACGATGAATCTACACTCCGTCAACGACACAAGGTAGCCGTTTGCGCAGAAACTCACCCAATCCCAGTTTCCGAATTGGTTCAATATACTACGGAAAATATGCTAGGGCGGACAGTTATTTTCTTTTCGTAGATGATTTGGTTTGTTTTATAATTGTTTGGAAAAGCTATTAATTTTGCTAGAACACGGTAAGTTTGCATGGTCATTGGAAACTCCTTGAACACTTTACGGCACTCGCATGAATCAGGTAAGAAATTTTTGATAATTCAATTTTTATATCTATGTTGCAATCATTATCTCCCGATGAATCGTAAGTATTGTTTTCAATTTCTCAAACGATTACGCCGACGCGCATTCTTAGCTAACAATTTCTCTTTCCCTCCATCTCCCAGGTTATAACCACCGTCGGCCCCCGAAAACCTCAACGCCAGTCCTCGAATGCCAACTCGTCCATTGCTTCGGATGCCATCGATGCATTACTTCTGGAGGGGCAACAGCTCAACACCACTTCTCAACAACCATCGGGAATCTCATCGCTGCAGAGTCCTGCGTCACCTTTGGTTCCGCATAAAGTCTGTCTGGAAACATCCTTCACCAGTCTGCAGTCTCCGCTGGATCACAACCCGCCTAGCAAAGCATCCTCCGTGGTTGGCAGCATCCTGGGTGTTCGCAGTCAGCTCTCCAGTGTGGTCGATGACAGCGGTATTCCTAAAAGCCTTTCAGGACCAAGTGAAGCAACTACAGTAATTTTCAACGATCCGCATCATCTCGCACAACCGCTGCGAGCATCCAGTTCGGCTAGCAATGCTACCACTGCCACCAAAATGGTCAATTTCAGCACCTCTCCGACGAATGTGATACGATCGACTGCGCAAGGTAACTCTCAGGCTAAACCCAACAGTTTGTCCTGGAACGGAGTTCGACAGAATTCCTTCGACATCAAGAAAATAGATCTAATTCATGACGATTGGTTCGGGCTAGCCCCGCTGGCAAGTCCAGAAAGTTTGTCGGAGCTATCAAGTATCAGTTCACGTGCTAGTTTCGGGGCCAACCTAGCCTCCAGTATCGACCGGTATTTGGAGAAAATTACCGAAAATAAAGAAAGCAGCCGAAAAGGAGACGGATCGGATCCATTGCTGGAATCACAACTGCACACACCGAAGATCATGCGACGCACGCCGAAAGTCAGTGGCAATCTGTCCATGTGCGCGGAAGACATGAAAACAATTAACAGCTACAAGCGAATGGGAAAGATCTTTATGTTGAACCGAGCCCCTTCGGACAGTGATTCAACGATGGATAGTTATGAATCGGCACACAATGTGATCGTACTGGACGGAAATGGTATTATCGGTATGGAAGAACTCGGTAGCGCCAGTGGGAACTCTCCGACCAAGGAAAACTCCAAATCCGCTGATAATCTGGACGACTTAAGTACAAGGCCATCGACAACAGGAACGAGTACGGGCTGTGCTGGTGGTGGAATGTGCTGGTGGTGGAACCAAAAAGACCTCATTTACCGTAAGTGATAGTGCAATACAGCACGAATGCACCTCAAATTGCCCCTCCTGTCCCTGTCGGCGATCTCCGGGTGGGCCGTGCTGCCAAAAGTTCAATCACCGTGATTGCTACAACTACAAGTACACGTCGTTCAATATATTTAAGTTCAATAACAGTAGAGATAGTGGCAGCACACGAGACAGCAAAACTGCTAGCTCCAGCGACACGTATCATAGCGCAATGTCCTCGTTGATGGGCGATCTCGACCATAGCGGTTCCAGTACAAACAACGTCATATCCAGCAGCAGTAGTAGCAGTAGAACATTACAAAACACTTGCCTCAAACCGGGTGTCCTAGAGTCCCACTTCCCCGTATATCCCGAAACAATCTCCGACGAACGGCTGTCATTGCTGTCGAATACCAACGAAGCCAGTCCGGTTAGGTTGTCCACCGTGGCGACAATGAACAGCCAACGATTGGCGCTTAAAAGTCAGCTCAGCAGCCCCTCCGTCAGTAAGCATCACAACGATGACGATCTGAACTTGTTCACTCGCAACGAATCTTTACCACTGTTGGCGAGCCTTGTCGAAAAATCCTCCCCAACCAAGTATGCCCGCAAAAAACATTCCGCAGTGTATCCCAGTGAAGCCGGACATCCTATTGCCACCGCAGGATTCAGCGCTGGTAGCAGTAGCAATGGTGGTGGTAGCATTGCCACCCTTCATTCGTCCTCGTCGTACTCATCGGTCGCTTCGTCACCCAGTCGACAGACTACGAAAAATGAAAGCAACGTGTGAAGATTCAAACAAAAGAAAACCTATCTAGTCTACTGTCATTTTCTCGTTCCCCTTCTTCTACGCAGTACTCATAGGAATAATTCTCGTCTTGGAACCAGCAGTCCATTTACAGTCTTCGTATAAGGTAGCCTTAACAAGTTGTGAATCTCGTGGGGAAAAACTCAGTTCTAGTCAGCTTTAACAAAACACTAAATACAATGGATCATTAGGAAGCAGTAGTAAGTCGAAGAATGTGCCAAAATATAATACAAAAAGGCATTTACTCGCTAAGTTAAGACAGTAGGGGAATCAGAAAAAGTCAATTTTACTATACAAGTCAGTACCATAATGGAATGCCGGAAGACATTCAGTCATTCAGTTGCGAAATGATAAATATACTATTTCTAGACACTATAGCAAATATACAAGATTTCATTCGAGGAAAAAAAGGATACTATTGTAGTAAAAATGTAGCACTAAATGAGCATACGACAGAATGTTTAGAATTTTTACATTCAATTTCAACTTTTAATATTTGTTACCGAAAACAAAACTACAGCAAACAGGAAATACAAGTTTAGAGCAGGACTTACTGTTAGCAAATGGTCTAAAGATTCTAAATTTTGTACATACAAACTTTCCTGCGTCAGAATATAGTGAAAAGAAAAAACAAACGAACTGAGGCAGGAATGTTTACTCCAAAAGACATGAAAACAATAACGAACAAAGTACAGTTAAAGCGGCAGAATGATGAAAACACAAATGGAATCTGTCAAATCAAACTTAGAATGGATTTTTTGCATTACAACCAAAGTTATAATTAAAAACAAAAACAAGCTAAAATTTTCTAATAGAGAAACTAAACATTTCAGATTCGTTCGACTGTGGGAGGATAACATAAAACCAGCATGGGAAATGATTAACTAAAGAACCTATAAAATCCAGTCATATTAAACGGAAAGTAAGGAGTATTATTACTATTTAGAGAATATATTTGTTAGTTGATTGAGATATCAGAAAAAAAAGTGGAATAAAAACTAATCCAAATTGGGCGGAGTTTCATTTATTTACTACTTTTGGTAAAAGGAATATCTGTCATGTTGATTGCAAAAGAAGGGAAATACTTGTCCAATCTAGCGGTAACACCGAAATTTAGTTGATTGCAGGCTTGTTAGATGAAGTGTTTATTTGCTTCGCCTTCTATTTCGACAGACTTCGCAGCCAATTCTTAGTGTACAGGACAATTGCAACTGACCACTAAGAATCCATCCTGGCTGGGTTGGCGGTAAGTACCAAACAACAGAGAATTAAGCGTTAATTCTACAGCATAATAGCTTGAGATATACGCGAAATCAATAATTATAAGCTTGGGCCGTGTGTTTCTGTAGGCAAAGCTGCAAATTGCAGAAAGGTTAGTTTGAACTTGAAGGAGGAACAAATCTCAAATCATGTCCTACTGTGCTTAAGTCGCAGTTGTTCGTTTCATAATGGATACAGCCCAACCGCTTAATAATTTTTCATGCATTTGCAACTTCATTGGCGATGTGATTATCCCCCACTGGTACCCTGACTTGTTTTTTTTTGTGCAAAAAAATCCTGAGCATTCTTTATGATGTTCATGTATACTAGAATATACTAAACATGTAAACATTTAACCAAAAATGCCCACTACAGAGCAGATGATGGCTTTGGCGAAGTATCGATTTGAAATGAATCTTTGAATTAACTGGAAGTTGGCAGTTTCGTATTACTGGTAGGGGGTCCGCGAAGAATATCTTTTCCGCCTGTAAGTAAGCGTAAGTAGGGGTTTGCCCGGCGGACCCTTCTTTTCAGGGCGGCCTAGGTGCCTCTACAGAATTTCGTATTTTCGCAACAACAAAAAAAGGAAAACAAAACAAAAAAATAATTGATTTACCGACTTTTATTCCACCAAATCTCCTCTTTGCTGCACTCTGCTGATGAAGCTGATCAGCTGCTTCTGACGATGGCGGGAAGGAGAGCGGTTTCTTCCGACCGGCCGGGAACACAACGGCCGTGTTCTGCTTGGACGTTTCTATCAGCTGCTTCGGCTACGGTCCTTGGCAATTAGCTAGGGAGGTGAGCTTTGCTCTTTTGTTGAAACCTCCCTAGCGACAGGGCGACTGATCGCCGGGTCCACTCACTCCCCGTGAATGACCCAGGTAGATACCGCAGTAAACTACCTCAGGTGGATCCGTTGTCCTCCCTGCTTCGCCCTCCTTTGCGATTAACTGTGGAGGAGAGCTATGCTCGTTCGGCTGATCCTCCACAGTGAGGGCGGTGTGGTATCACTGGGTCCTTTGTGTTTAGCCGGGGAAGCGAGTGGCTCCTTTACGTTTAGCTTCCCGTCTCGGCGACTTTAGTGGCGGGAAACTGTCCCGAAAAAATACTCTTTACGGACGTTTGCTATAGGCCGTGGTTCGTCACTTTCTAGCCAAAACTCGATGGCTGCATTCCGCACTAGACTATCACAAAACAAACACCAAAAAATGCACCGCCGCATAGCTCTCATCGCTATGGCACAGCATAGTCAGACCACTTTTGCAGCGAGAGGAGAGCGGTTACCTACTAAACCCTATGTTATTAATTTACAATTGTCAAACAAAAATTACTACACCTATCTGCACGCACAAAACCGTTCACAAACGCGAAACTATATAAAAATTTACAAGAAAAAGTGAACGGTACCGAACAGCGGTGAGCATAACTTTAACGTAAACAACACACTCTACGGAGAGAGTACGCACGAATAGGTATATTTTCACCCAGTGCTAAATTGTTACCCTGGCGGGTTACACGCCTGACTACAAGGTTTGTTCCAATACACGCTTTTTGCTCCGGAGGCAGCCAGGTGTCTTTTTCTTGGTGAAGTATTGCTATTGCGTGCAAATAACCAAACAGACAAATAATGTCGAATCGTAGTTTTATAGTGTTACGGCTTCAGACAGAAGCTGCTCAAATAGCAGATGACGGCATGTAGGAACTCGCAACGATAGTGTTAAATTAAATTTCCAGTTTGTCGGCTAGATTACGTTGTATCAAAACTTCCTTACAATAATAAATTCATATAATCCGTTTCGATATGAATACAAATAGTTTTCTCCTTGCATTAATCAAAAATTTGAAAATCGTCCATACTCTTTAACGAATGGAGCGTTAGTATGAAATAGATTGAAGCACAAGCTGCGTGTTTTCGTGTTTCTCCCGATAGTTCTCACAATGTGGTGGCTACGAAACTATATTGGAGATAACTGGCGTTGTTTAAGTTTAACTACAGAGAACAAATCCTTAACACAATCCTGTCTGCACATTCACTTCATCAGAGTGTCGTAGCCATACGTCGTTGTCCATACTTTTCAAATAATGTTTTTTTTTTGCAGTCGTAGAATTGCATTCGCGCGCATTATCAACGACGACTGCCATCCGATTCCTTAACTTTTTACCCTGCGGAGCATTTTCATCACCTGTAGTCTGGACTATCAGAATTAACGTGTCGAATGAAAATTTAGTCGCGTAAAAAAAAATTGAATTATTTTCTATTTCTGCGTAAAATTTGAATTATTTTCTATCAGAAAATAACGCACTTCACGCGCAATGATGTGTTCACGCATAACTTCCAACCAGCTGGAAAATTGAGCTCTTCCCAACTAAAAAGATTCACCCCTGTGAAAATGATTAGGGGTGAAATATTTCGCAGAGGTCTATTTCATATTTCTGCGTAGGTAGCATCGGGGTACCCTTCGAAGTTTCTTCTTTACCGACCGTACTGACAATATACCAAAATCAACTGAGCTTTGTTTACAAAATGTGTTTATATCCTAGTAAAAAAATTCAAATTTGAACGGTCTTAGCCGTCTGTCAATTCAGACACTCCAAACAAAAAAAAAAAAAAAAAAATTCAAATTAACTGCTAATTACCTAATACTACCCCGTTCACCCAATATTACTAATCGCTTCACTAGCATCGTCCGCTCTGTAGTACTACGTACAGTAATTCTTTCACATTCGTCAAATGAAGCTCATAAGAACCACAATCCGAAACTATGGAAACTCCCCGTTACTCAACCATCTAGGTCCCGCACTGCTAACCAACCCGGCCGAGCAACGTCGTGTCATCGAGAACCTACAATCGCTGCCGAAGATTCGCCTAAACTCGAAACCGCCGGGCAAACACGCCGCAGTACTGATTCCACTGTGTCTGGTCGATGGCAAGGTCAGTTTGCTTTATACACTTCGATCGGCTACGCTGAGCAACTATCGCGGACAGGTGTCGTTTCCAGGTAGTTCAAAGGATGTCGATTTTTTAAAAATTATGTTGTGTTTCACTTTCACATAGATGCGAATATTTGATAGGACAAAACGACTAAACGTGTTGGTGTATCGTCCAGAGTTGCTACCTCTGTTGATACTGTGACCCGGAAATTTTTACTAGTAAGATTAGGCGGGGGTGTTGACCCCATGAAAAACATGAGTATCCGCTGACATCAAACAGAATGTCGAATCAAAGTGATTGCACGAGCATATTTGGGAACACTCGTCATTTTTGTTACCTAATAAGAAGAGACCAATGTGCTCTCTTTCTCCCTTTCTCGAACCTGTCAGGTCAGTAATGCAGCACATTTTTTGACAAAGCATAATACTAACCACTATTCTGTGAAGTTACCGTTTAGCTTTAAATTGGTCGAGTTTGCGAATGGTTTTGTTGTATAATTTTGCGTCCCCGACTAACCGTAAGGAATGCAAAAGTAGCCATTCTCGCTGTGGAGGATAAGTCGAATAAGCATTGCTCTCCTACACAACTAACACAAAAAGGAGAGAAAGCAAGCAAGATACCATCTAGGAAGTACTCTGCGGTATCTTTTCAGAACCTGCGTGGAGCATAATATATATATATATATATATATATATATATATATATATATATATATATATATATATATATATATATATATATATATATATATATATATATATATATATATATATATATATATATATATATATATATATATATATATATATATATATATATATATATATATATATATATATATATATATATATATATATATATATATATATATATATATATATATATATATATATATATATATATATATATATATATATATATATATATATATATATATATATATATATATATATATATATATATATATATATATATATATATATATATATATATATATATATATATATATATATATATATATATATATATATATATATATATATATATATATATATATATATATATATATATATATATATATATATATATATATATATATATATATATATATATATATATATATATATATATATATATATATATATATATATATATATATCTAATTAACAGTTCAGAACCTAAATTGGCTATGGAATTTGCATATCGACCTCGTCTCATCAGAATCCGACACTAACTTAGTGACAGGACTAAGCTAGCGCCGAACTGACGCTAGCTCCAGCATCAGTCCGGCGCTAGTTTAGTCTTGTTAGTTAGCGTCATATTCTGATGAGACGAAGTCGAAACGTAAATCTCATAGTTATAGGATTTGTGCCCTTAACGCGCAAAGGTTTAAACAATTTTCTCCTTGGCGGACAAAAGGTAGTTATTACCTAAATCTTTCTCCACTAAGGAGAAATATAGCATAGTTCAGAACTTGTTTGTCGTTGACCCGGCCGAACGAAAAAATCCCTCGCTATCTCACCAAGTAACAGCTACATCAATAAAGTATTTTGGTGAAATTGAAAAATGTTAACTTTTTCAAAGTATTTTGTACAATTCAGTGAAATGCATGATTTCGACTTGGTAAATAGCGGATCATTTGTCTTAAAGTTGTGATAAAGCTTGTTTTTTTTTTTCATTTTCCTTACTTTATGTACGAAATTCGAAATAATTTTAGCCATCTTAAGCTAAAATGGTCGGTGTTAAGTCAGACCGGACTAAGTGACAAAATATTGATTTCGAGAAAAACGGGTTTAAAGTTTAAATCGCGGCATCCTTTACGTTATAATTGGAATTTATTTTTTTGTCATAACTCTTGTTTATGGTTACATATTTCAAATCTGGCAAAAGTCGAATGTAGCTGAAGAAATTCTTTATCCAGTGCTATCATTATCTCACTTTGATATTTGGCGATTTAGTCCGGTCTAACTTAACACCGACCAAATGTTGGATAAAATATTTTTGAACCCAAAAAATAAATGCTAAAAGCCTTGTTTACAATTTTTAAAAATATTGTAAATCAAACATTTAATTTAGCACCAAAAGAAGTAAAATCATCCGTGGACTCACTAAACTTGGAGAAATTGACCTAAACCCCGTCTGATTCAGTATCTTTTGAATTTGTTAGAGACTTTGATAGAAGAGATTATTCTTTCGTCAAAGGGTCAAAATAAATGCTTCGTTTTTGGCCGAGCGTCAAAACCCAGTGTGAACAGCCGAGTGAGGTTATGTTATCCTGACAACTTTAAATAACAGTCGGTTTTCATCTTTTTTTTCTACTGGGAGAAATATAACAGGGCACTGTTAAAACGATGTTGGAGTTCAACTGGGGCAAAGATAACAATGACGACGTAAACGAAGCAGCTTAAGGGTCAAACAATATTTAATTTCGTGCTAGTTACTGATGAGATGAATTCAAAACACAAAAATTCAACTTGATCTAAGTTAGGTGTTATATCCTTAAGCACAAATTGGTTTAATGCAATTTTTCCCCTTTGGGCAGTAAATTTTGCATAGTACCAGGCGTTTGATTCCCAAGTAGAGAGATAAGTACTACATCATCAGCGAACCAGAGATTCTGTACTTGCTTCCCGAGACATCAACCGGTAGTGGGTTTGGATTTGACCCAAAGTTGGTGCTAGTTACTGATAAGTTCTAATTCTAAACACAAAGTCCAACTCCATCGGAGTAGAATGAAAACGATTCTTCGATCAAATAGAAATGAAAACGACGTTTCTGCTGGCTGATCTCAAAATCTGTATGCCGTTTTCTGAATGATTCACTGACTGCCGTGTCTAGTAGAAGTCATTACTTCGAGTAGTCAAAACATGCCGAAACGAAAAAGTTAATAAAACGTTGTTAACCCAACAAACAACGAAAGCTGATCAAGCCTTTGATCAGAGAGAATAAGCTGAACAAGAGCTGTTTAAGCAATTATCCAGCTGAATTGCTTGTTGCGAATACTTGGAATTACACAATTAAAATTACTGATTACATTGACTCGAGGTGAAAATCGAGTATCTCGACGATCCTTTGATTGTAGATCTCTGTTGTAGATATAAAATAGCAATCAGTTCAAAAACTGAAACAAGATCAGTTCCGACTGACAAATTTTGGGAAACTGTACAACTTCTTGGACATGCAGTTATGCTGGAGAGATTAGCTTCAGAAGATAGGCATGAGAACGTCCATGTAGATGAGACGAAACTAAAGCGACATGATGTCTACGATATGCTTTTTTCCATCAGGTATCTCGTATATTAACCAAACCGTTAATCAGAGTGGTGGCTGATGCTGATCGGGCTGCCGATATCAAGGACCGGTGAACGGATGGTTTAAAGCTTCCGGAAGGGCAGGCAGACCCAGTAAAATACAAGAAAAAGCCGTCTCCGTATCGTCAAAAGCGGTCAAATAATAATTTTAAATAATTGAATAGTTTTAATTTACAATAGAAAAAAAATCCATTAGTACTAGATAACAGTTTTATAGGTTAGAAAAGAAACAGATATACATAGCTCAGAGTGATTGGTTCCCAAATCATTTTCTATTGCGCCCTTCATTTACACGTTCAACTTGATCTACCAAAAATATTTGACGTACGCTTCCTTCACTCCACAGGTGGCATCCGGGATCCCACCGACGCAACCATCGAAGCATGCGCTACTCGCGAGACCGAAGAGGAAACCGGAATCCCTCGTGGAAAAATTCACGTTTGGGGATGCGGTAACGAATTGATTCCCAATTTTGGTCCTGCGATTACACCCGTTGTGGGTACCATAACCGACTACAGTCGGGAAATGCTGGTTCCCAATCCGGACGAGGTACAGAAAGTGTTCACCGTACCGATCGAAACTTTCCTAGCGGTGCAGAATCGGAGACACACTCAGTTCAGAGCCGGCTACACGGTACCAGTCTATCTCGGCGGAGAGGAAATCGTCTGGGGCATGACGGGTATTATAACGCATCAGTTTCTGTCGGCATTGTTGCCTAAGGAGGTTTACTCTAGACGAGTTCCGTTTTTAAAGAAATATAGCAGCTGACGGAGCATGCGTAAAGGTCGATAAAGTAGATTGTTCGTGGTGCAATCCGGGGTTACCCAAAGTGATATTTTAGCTGTAAATAGGTAGAACACAAATCAACACAGTACTACGAAATATCATAGCACGGTGTTTTATTCGAAAAAAGAATTTGAGAAAATATAAAAAGAGGCTAGTCCAGCTTTGATTATGCTGACACCTTGCTACATTAACAAGGGGGAGGACTGTGATCTAAATTAATCGTCCAACACGCTTATGGATTCGAGTCGAAAAAGGAATCATTTTCATTTATTTATCTTTGTCTCTTTCAACAGCACATATAAAACAAGTTGTAAGTAAATAATTTACAACAAAAAAGTTATAACTCTCTGCTCAGGTTTACCTGCAAATAAAGGTCAATTTGTTTCGTTAAAAAAGCTGATGCGCATTTTTTGTATTGTTTATCATCGTCTTCACAAAAACAACCATTTGCTACAACTACGTTCCGCAATTGTTTATTTTACGTGATCTATTCTATATGTGTGAATGGGTAATAACGTACTTTGCTTAAAACTTGACCGTGTACTATCTTTTTTTTATCTCATTACTATTGAGTTTGCGTTATATTTACACAAAGTTATGTGTTGTTTTTTAATTTATTTTCCAAATAAATCGATCCAATTGCATATGATACTTAACAACTAAGATCCCTCCTTATTTTGCCTATTCCAACTATTTCGACTCAAGTTAAAAACATTTAAAATTGTGATTTTTCTCGAATTGCTGTTTTGTTAGTTTTAAGCCTTTCATGTGTTGTTACTATAAAGATTCGTTGGTTGTGTTTGATTCAGTTGAAATCGCCATACCGGGGAGAAGTGTTCATATAAGAGGGGTTTGGGTGGGGGAAAGATTCGTTTTTGTTTGTGACTCAGTAGTAGGAGCTGGGGGGTTAGGATTAGCCTAATCGATATAGGTATCATCTCAGTTGGGAAAGAAACACTGCGTTATCCTTTTTTTTAATTCATTCTGTTTACGTTGGCCATAACTAGCCTGTTTTATTCAACCGCGTGTCTTTTCTCGGTACCAACATAATAGGATTTAAAAATACAAGATAATAAACAACGAATTTATCCACTAAATTCTACTTAGAATAATCTTTACATTTGTTTTTTTTGCTTTCGAATTGATGTCTGCTCGATTTCACTACACTGCTGCCGCTGAATTATTTCCCTCATTTATAAATTACCCATCCATGATGGCCTTCACGGAACAATAGAAAAAAGGCAACGATCGGTTTAGTAGACCGTACATATTTTGTTTTGCAGCTGGCAGCACTGCTGCCAACGTGCGATGGGTTCCGTTTGGCGGACTCGCGGATGTATCATTATTGTAAATGGTTATCAAAATGTTGTGTTTGTTTGTTATCTAATTTCACGGTACGGCTTCCGCATCTCTAATAAAAAGTTCTGATTCTACCGCCTCTCTCTCTCTCTCTCTAGTGATCGTTTAGGTCAATCGGGATCGATGTGGTAAACGTGGGCGTTTCCAGTTCCTCGTGTTTCTTCATCTTCAGCATCTGTGTTGGTGGAGAGCGACAGGAAATTGGAAGGGTGAGGTCAAAAAATAAAAAAAAATATTTTTACTTCACTTAACGTTTCTTTTTCTTTTCTTCAGTTCACTTTTCAGTTTAGTAGAAACAGCACACCTCAACCGCTTGGTAAAACAAATACGCGTACACTTTGAAAGCAAACGAACAACAAAAGAGCAATAACTTTATAGCGATATGGAAATGAAGACACAGTTTGGTGCACTTGTGAAAATGATATGATGATACTGATACGGTATTGATTTGCAAACGAAAAAAAAGAACAACAAAACGCATGGAATAACGCAATGCGATGCGCGGATCAAGCGATATAGCGAAAGTGAAAAATAATACAAAACTGATTGATCGTGCAAATTAGAGGCCGATTATACAATTTATGATGGTGGTAAAACAAACATTGTGATTAATGCTATTTATAACTGTAAATTGCGTCGAATACTTCGAAGCGCACCTCCAACCACCGACGAGCTCATTAAACCCTTCAATTCGTCAACATCAATTTTGTTTAAGACGTTGCTAGTACAGTCAGGACCTGATTTTACCAGCCCCCGATTTCATTAGAGGCGAACCAAGTTGATCTGTTGACGGCGACTCGCGAAGCAGAGTCAGCACAGAGAACAGACATATAAAAGCTAGAACAACCTTTTTCGAAAAACCTGAGTAAACGTTTGAATTGAAATACGTTGAAAATCGCCATCGCACACAGGTTTGCATACATGAATCAGCATTGAATCAAAGTTTGCATGCAAGGTCCGTATAGCGATTGTTGGGCGTTTTATTTCTTACATACATTGAAAACTTGGCTTGGATGTCAGTTCTCTATGGAGTCAGTGAGTGAAATAGTGAGGAAATGATCAGTTTTAGCAGTTAATCCACCCAGCAGGGCAAATTAACCTGTCTCAAAATTCCTTTTTGCATAGTACAAAACAGTTATCTTACACGGCACACGTGATAAAATCTACCAAAGTAGCATACAGATACAGTACGAAAGTGAGCGGTATAATGAATAAGCCACTTCGCAGGACATGTAAATTCTTCTCCAAAATCTCTCTGGGAAAAGTATAACAGTGAGTCAATAGAATAAGTGTCTGCACCGACTCGCGAAACAGTGTCAGGGAGCGGTACAGCGCAAAAGTGAGCTACTTCACGGCTTATCCAGCCCGCAGGGCAGACAAACCCAACTCCCCAGTCCCTTCTTTGCGAGTTGTGAAACCAAGCGCACAACGGGCCGTCGACTTCTAGTGTGAAACGTGATACAGTGAGATGACAGTGATCATTCTTCGGCGATCATAAGAGTGCATGGAATGTCGGTAAAATTCGAGCCGAAGCAATCAGAATATATCGCAATTGCGATACTGCAGTTGGCAGTGCAGTGACCAGTTAAAGCACCGGTTAACATGTAGCAGTGGAATTTCGAAAAATGTAGGAGAAATCACAGGACACGATTGTTTTAGAAAGGCCTTTGTCTGGCGACACGTTTGTAGATTATTCCAATAATTGCGGCGCTCGAACAAAGTCCAGGACCGGACTTGTTGAAATTGGAAGGGTGGGCTCAGAACCAACGAAGTTAATCGCTGCACCTGCCCTAATGAATTCGTCAGCCCAATCATTTTTAGTAATAGTAAAATGTCCGAGCACCCAGACAAGGCAGATAGTTTTGACAACGGTTAGTTCTACGACTTGGGTTCGGCACGCGATCACTAGTTTGAACCTTGTGTCTGAGCTAACGGCCTTGATTGCAGCCTGACTATCCGAGCAAAAGTTTAAAACTTTCCGGACAAGCTGTGTTGAGGGGCCGATTGAATCCCAGCACATAGTCGCGAAGATTTCCGTAGTACAGTATCTACCTAGCGAGTGAGATTGTTCGAATATCATTTCACGACAGTACACACCAGCACGTCTCTCCATCAGAGAGCCCGTGGCCAGTGTAACAGGACACTTGGGTTTATTGTCTCTCCTTATAGTCAGACAGGCCACTTGTCTCGAGAGGGAATCTTCACATGGAATGTCCTGAAACGAAAACTACATTTTAGTGTAATATCGCTGGGAGCAAGAATATCGTCACACCTGAGTGCCTGGCTTGTCGGTACAGTTCGAGCCGAAGCAAAGATCACGGTGTAAGAAAAACCGACTCACATAAGGTCACTCTCTATGCAGAATCACACAGTTCCCAGGTAATTTCTTCCCAAAGATTAAAACTTATCTGTAGCCCGCCAGGGTAACAATTTAGCACTGGGTGGAAATATACCTATTTGTACGTACTCTCTCCGTAGAGTGTATTGTTTATGTAACATAATGCTCGCGCCGCTGTTCCTCCTTGTGACCGACCCCACTCATCAACTTTTTCTTGTTAATTTTATTTGTTCTAGCTTTTGTGAACGATTTTGTTGGACTAGATAGGTGTAGTATTTTTTTTTATTTTGACTATAGAGGTTTTAACCTTAGGGTCATTCGCCTCTTTGTCGGGTTAGAGAAATCTCTTTAGAAAAATCTCTAGCCCTATGTGCGGGGTTGGGAATTGAACCCAGGTGATCTGCGTACAAGGCAATCGATTTACCAACTACGCTATCTCCACCCCCATAGGTGTAGTAATTTTTGTTTGACATTTCTGTATAATACGCATAGGGTTTAGTGAGGTTACCGCTCTCCTCTTGCTGAAAAAGTGTACTGATTATGCTGTACCATAACGATGACAGCTATGCGGCGGTTCGGTTTTTTGTGCGGAACGATTTGTTTTGGTCGTGGGGAAGGCGGCCATCGAGTTTTTGGAGAGAGTGACGAACCACTGTAAGGAACAAACGCCCAGTACTATCCATCTTTTTTCGGGACAGTTTCCCGCCACTAGTGCCAGTGAGTTAGAGTTCGCGCGTGCGACGGCAAGTTATGAGCTAAAGTGCCGGCTCGTAGTTCGGGCACACGTAAGTGCGGTGTTGAATCGCCATAAGGGGATAGCTAATCGCTGAGGAGTGCTCTCGCTTCCCCGGCTGAACGTGAAGGAATCAAAACACCGACCGTTCTCGCTGTGAAGGATCAGTCTAACGAGACTAGCTCTCCTCCACAGTTAATCGCCAACGAGAACAAAGCAGGGTGGACAAAGGTTCCCCTGGGAAGTGCACAGCGGTGACTTCCGGGATCGCTTGCGGCGAGCAAGTCGATCCGGCGCTAGTTCGCCAGCGTCGCTAGGAAATTCGAACAAAGGAGCCAAGCCCACCTCCCTAGCTAACCGCCAAGGACCGCTGCGATAGTAGCCAACGACACCAGCAGAAGAACGCGGCCGTTGTAGTCCCGCCCCGTCGGAAGAAACCGTCCGCCTTCTCGCCATCGCCACCAGCAGCGGATCTGAGGAACGACCAGCAGTGGAAAAATAAACGGTAAAGTTAAATTTTTATTTGTTAGTTTACCTGTTTGTTTATATACGAAAATCCGAAATTCCGGTAGAAGCACCTAGACCGCCCTGACAAGAAAGGTCTGCCGGGCAAATCAGAACCCGAGTTGTGGGTAAACCCCTACTTACATATCTAGTAAACGATTTTATGAGTGCCAATCAATGGCCCCCGGGAGGGGTACAACACCTAGTCACTCAATACCGTTCTTCCTAAACTCAAGCGACCATATCGACTAGCAAAGGCTGCTACTGTGCGGTCCTGGAGTCGAAAATGGGATAAGTGGGAAACTCTCTACTAACTCATTTTTGATCCACCTCACCCTCAAGAGGGCCCTTGGAAGGGTATCAAAATTTGTCTCGGCAGCGAAAGAGGCGCGAGGCATCCAAAAGCTCTTCGAACCACCTCCAGAGAACCTACGACAGATTTAAAAATTGATCAGTTAGCCGCTGAACAGAAGATCCATTCAACATACAGACGTCGAACATCCTGAAAGAGCTGAAAGTGCAAAAGGCCATAGAGGACCTAATGATCACTAAAACGGTCAACGGCCTTGCAAACACCCCGCTCCTGGTATTTTTCTTATCCGGGTCCCATTCGCTGAATGAAATCTTCCTAGGTATGCTGCGCGTTAATAACAGACGATACTACCCCATCCCAATGCCATACTTCCGCTGCGGAAAATTGGATGCTTCAACTGTAGCGGGGAAAACCAAGATGAATGAAGTTCAAATCATTAAGTCTAAAACCGATGGAAATCTAGCGTTTCCCGAGACCAGGGCACTGATCTAAAAAAGCTCACCTACGCGCTTCGACGGAGAAGGTCGGCATCCATTGAGGCTCAGTATCTGCCAATCGACAGTGAAGCCAGCCCCAGCGGGCCTCTTGCCATATCCGCTTCGGTTACTGGAAGTGCAGATCGCTAGTCCAACCGAGCACCACCATCAACAGAGGTAAACAACTTATGACCCCAGCAGCACAAGTTCCGATTCAGGATAGCCCACCGACCGAGGTCAAAATCCGAAACCGCTAGCCGTTTCGATAAGGACAAAGTCTTCTCCCCTGCATCGACCCTGTTGGGGTATTACCGACCATAGTCGATGAACCTCCGGCGGCGGTTGCTGGTGTAGGGGAACCCCGAAATCTACCGGGTAAGTCGCAATACACATTTACCCATCAGCGAAAATCTGTATGCCTCTGAACTGCCCCCAGACAACTCAGTACATTCACTCCCCTGCCCCTCACCGGACAAACAATGATGAGAAACCAAGCAACCAATGAATGACAGGTACCACACAAAAATCCCAGCCCACAAAGCCCCATCGCTTGATGCTCTTGGCAACCAATGACGTTCTACATCTGGCAACCGACCGAAGCGACAGCTAACCTAGCATCTGCGGACCCGTCGTCACACCCACTGAAGTCCATGGAAGGGCAGTCCGCTATTCCACCCGGCCACCACCACCAACCGAAGTACACTCTCTATAACCCCAGCAGCACCAGACCTGACAGCAAACCGACGGAGGACTTAACCTCCAAGACATCATCCAAAAACGCTAATATCAACCCTGTTCGGAGGTTCTCCCTTCGCTGCCCCATTCATCAACAGAAGGCCGCGTAGGTGGGCCACCTGATAAATCCTACCCACCCCAGCTAATAGCCTCTCGGTGGGGACTGACGGACTTTACCAAATTAACCCCATCAGAATGAATTTCCATATCACAAAGCAGCGACATTTTCGGCGAACCGAAACCTTCCAGTAGCCCTCCGGCTGAGGTCGGGTAGAGATAGCGCCTGGCCGCCCACTCTACCCTACCTCGGACTACTGACTCAGTTCCGGCGTAGCTCACGGCACCCCTCCGGAGGACTCGCTGGAGCCATCGTACGACGCCAACGAACTTGTGACATCTAACGATGAGTGGAAGACAAATTTCATCTCACCTTCAGAAACCGATCCGAAGCGGATTGAACAATATCGTGATGAGGCTTTCTCATTAATCCCCCGACCAGGTTTGACGGGAGTCTGATAGAAGTGACCAACGGTGCAACCAAATTGCCAATGTCATGGAAGAATGCAACCCTATTGTACTTAACAACGGAAGCTTTACCTATATCCGAGGTTAAGACTCATCTGTCCTGAACATATTTTTCTGTTCCATGGATCTCGCTAGGATTTGTGGTTTGCCCGTTCTTGCAGACCCCGGAAATAGTGATCGGTTTCTTCAGATATCGCACGACCGCATATAGCCAGCCACGCTATACAACTGCTCGGACAGGGACCTCTACGAGGACTTAATCGCAGACACTCTCGCGCCAGCCCGTAAATACACAACCGACCAACTAATGAGCATATTCCACAAGGCCGCTGAGCCCAGCATTCCTCGAACAAGTGATGGTAAGCCTCCACCTTGAGCCACCCGTCCGGGTGGAACCCGGAAGTCAATCAAGCCATCAAAGACCTCCTCAAAGAACTCCGGATACTGGAACCCCCATACAAGAACAAAGATCTACATAGTTTCGCAGATCACGACGCCAAGAAAGTCTTTGAAGCTTCGAAGATCAAGAGCTGGAATGTGTTTCTCCAAGCGTTATTTCCCGAAGTTTCGACCGCCGAGCTTTAGGAGATAGTGAACGCTTTCAGCGGTAAAAGGCGGCAAGTCCCTCAAGGTCAACGGAACCCACACAGTTGAAGCTCAGGAAACTGACAAAAAAAACATGGCAAAAACTTTAGCTAGCTATCTTCAGACGCTGACCTCTCTCCAACTTTTTTAGCATGCCGCAGAAGACTCGGAAGAATACCGATAGCAATTCCATCGGACTCAGAGCAAGAGTTCAACAGATTATTCTCCGAGGTAAAATTAATGGCGCCCCTGGCTACCGCCGACGAAAAATCCGACTATATACCGTCGGCTATCCTATGCCTAAACATACTTTACCAGAGACTAGAAAAGTGCTGTTGGACTGTTTGAAACGTATCTGGAATGACCAACCCGAGGAAACGGAAAGCCCATAATAACCCCATGATAGTGTTTTGAATGGGGTCAACCCATGAAAACACCATCGCCATGGTCCGGTAGATTCCATATAAAAACCATATTTCGGTGTATTTATGGGTTATTGAGACCTTTTGATGGTGTTTTAATGGTCGTGAAAATTGGCACGGACCATATTTATGGTCTTTTCAAGGGGTTGTATGGTGTCTGAACCCATGAGAATTTGCTCGGGTAAACCATCCCATTAACAATGGAGCGAACGACAAACCCTTCTTGACCAGCACCAATTCAACGTTCGCAAGGTTGGAGGGACTGGAATCCATCTTTGAAGAAATTGTCCGGCAGGCATTGACGGACGGTCAGAATGCCGACATAACTATACTGGACATCGCCAAAGCCTACAACACAGTTTACCGCGAGGGGGTTTTCTGGCAACTAGCTAGCTAGCTAGTGAACCTTGGGAACTGCAGCAAGGACAACTTCAACAACAGTGTTTTTCGAGAGGGAGTTTGCCGTCCGGAAAGTATGTGGAAGCAAACGGTGGCGCCCACAGGGATCCGTCCTCGTCGTCACTTTACTCCTTGTCAGCATGAAGTCTTTCTTTGCATCCCTGTCGGGAGCAGTTTTCGTCTATCATTGTGTCGTGGGGATCGACCACTCAAGTGAGCATAAGCAGCAGTAAACGCCGTCGGAAGATGAACCGAAACAGCAAGGTGCAACATAGCCATAGCCAAGTGTTCAGTTATCCCACTGTTGCCATGCCTATCACTCAGTCACTAATAGACCAGTCAAACTTTTCGCCGAGAAAATCTTCGGTATCACGCTGCACTCACTTTCATAGTGCACTTTCACACAAATAAACGAGTACAGAAAGCGCCTCATTCGAACCATCAGTAACCGGCATCCCACCTGGAACAAGAGAATCGTCCTGAACGTCGATCATCAACAACAAAATTTTCTACGGCGTTAAAAAAACCAGCCAGAACTTGGGCGGATTCCTGAGAATCCTTACTCCCCTGTACTACGGAATGACTCGCCTAGCTTCGAACTTACTGTCGAGCCCTCCCGGCGAAGCAACCAGTGTCGAAGCTACCGGTATCCTTCCCCTTCAGATGTGCTCTGGGATTCCCGCAATTTGGTAGAAATTGTGCCTTCCTGAAAACGTCTCAAATACATTTCAACAATACAAAGGTAAGGATCTCCCAGAACTAGCTCGCCTCCACAGAATTCGGAACTGACCCTGGTACACGAAAAGACCAAACACCAACAACAACCTATCCAGGTCGCTACGAGTAGGCCCTTCCTCCTTCCAACGATTCTCGACCACGAACGTCCGGATCTACACTGACGCTTCTAGGTTGGAAGATCTGGTCGGAGTGAAGGTCTGCTGGACAGAAGCAGGTCTTTCTGCTTCGCTACAAGCTGCTCTGTTTTCTCGTCAGAAGCTGCTGGCACTAGTCTTACGGCTGCAAGGAGACCAGAGGGAATTCCGACTATAGTTCTGCCTGACTCTATAGTTCACATTCGTCCTGGAAACGGGAACATCACGAGCCACCCCCTCTATGTACAGGCTATAGAGTACACTTGCGATTCGCTCACTACGATATGATAGGTGCCCGGTCACTGTTGGAACAGGAAGCGGAATCATTGACAGCTCGCGAGAGACGGTTCGTAGAACACTGGACCAAGTCGGTCCCGTCGGTGGCTACCGTCTCCCACTTCATGTCAAACGCTTCACTTTATTACGCACAGGAACCAATCCATCGCCCTCTAAACAATCAAGGTAGGACCTGCACGATGGACCGACCAGGGTAACAGACAGTCGTCGACGCTTCGGACACACCAAGATAATCCATTCATAAACGATCACTCCGACAGACCCCCCGCCTGCCTGATATGCTAAACCCGACTCATTGTGGATCATCTTCTGCTCGATTATCCTGAGTTTCAATGCCTCGGAAACCTTCACCATCTACCGTTTTTAATGCGAGACATTGTGTTTAACGACTCGCCAAATCGTCGCTGTTGTGCTATCTTATGACAAACGCCATTTTGGGGTAAACTGAGTTAGATATGCCACATTACCTAACTAAAAAATTTCTACAAAGTGGCGTTCACAGAATTTTGACATTCTCCTTGGTTACTGAGATATAGCAAGAAACGTGCTGAGAATTTTCTAATTTTTTGTTCCAAATGACTGTATCTGGGGATTGGCTCAACTTATCTTGATGTATAAGATGTTTTTATATGTAAAACTATCTGAGAAACACAATGGCATAATCATTTTCAAAACAAAAATGCACGAATTGTGAGAAAAATGCAATTTAAGTTTTAAACTGGAAATATAGCATATTTGGCAACACTGTAATCAAAAATAACTGTTTTTTCTAGATTCCCTGACTCATTTCCTTCAAAATGCATCTCACCGATTGTTTATAGACCAACTGAAGCCAAAGATATGAATAAAAGTTAATAATTGATGATTTTTTTCTATGGAAAATTTTCCATGCACGATTATGACACGCCATGCAAATTTTGTCATCAATACACGCCTATGACACGTGTGAGTGCGACTTTTGTTTACATTTATAGTAAAAAGTCGCAACATAGTCAACTGATCCTCGCAATATTTGGGAAATTAATTCAGAATAGATAGAAGCATCAATTGTCTTCTTTGAATTGTTTATACCATTTATAAGTTTCAAGATATTCAATATCAAACTTTAAAAATCGTTTTTCTCGAAATGTGCAAAGTGGCGCTTGTCATAAGATAGCACAACAGCGACGAAATGAGGAGACTTTTTTTTCAGTCTAGAGAGATGCCGTGCTCCTCAAGAAAATATAAAACTCCCACGGTCCCAATTTTACATTTTTTCATGATACCTATTAACCAGTGTCCAATATTCTTGCAATTAAATAATCGATTAAAAAAATTAAACTCAAAAATACTGTTGTCTACCTCAGTTATGGATTTTGCTTTTCAACTTCATCTCATCAGAATCCTACACTAACTTAGTGACATACAATCGTTAATCGAATAAGAAGAAAAAACTACCTTCCCTACGCACTATTCGAACACATAAATGAAGAAACCAAAAACTGGTAAGCAAAAAAAAAATAAAACCAGCTGATTGTTCAACAACACCACAATTGCGAATTGTGCGCCGCTGCTATCTTTCTGATTGCGTGAATCACCAGCCGAAATCGGTAATGCATCATCGCCGCCAACAACAAAAAAAAAACAAAGCAAAAGAATCGAATCCTTTCCTGTTGTTATGAGCAAATCAGCTCATTTTGGACGAGGGTGGGTGGGTGTGTTTGTTTTTGCGCGAGATATATAGAACAATAAGCAAACATTTAGCAGCCCGAATTATTCCAAGTAAGCCAAACACCACGCAACCAGGCGGAATAAAAAAAAAGAAAACAGCCTGCTAAATTTGTGTAAATATTTGCACTACGATGAGCAGTACATGAAATAAAGACTTGCCCATGGTGATGAAATGATGTGCGTAAGTGAACTAACTAACGAAGCTACCGCGGTTGAGTGTTATGTTATGATTCAAGTCTTGCCGAAATGCTATTTCAACAACCTCGTTTTGACCCATGCAATAACTACTTAAATCATAACAAGCTTTTCAGACCCTGATTCATAACCTCTCACTTAGTATGAGGAGAATTTTTTTATATATAAGAGCAACTGAATTCCAGAAGTACGCCCAGTGCACCATAAGCAAAACCCGTTCTTCGTAAAGGACAATAAGAACTCACGATAAAGTGTGCATATCAACGACTTGTATGTGTAGTTAGTGTTTGCAAGACACGTTGGAAAAACGCCCAACATTAAAAGCAGACCGTGCTCTAGAAAGACCGAAACACCGAAATAAGCGAGAAAGAGGAAAAATAAGAAATAGAGTAGTACAAAACTCTAGAATAGACCGAATGTTGGCAGAAAGTTTTGCCACAGAAACGATTGAAAAAGAGCACACATGAACTCATGTGGGTATAGGCAGCATTGATTCGACATACCTTAATGTCACCTTTTGCCTATTATTTCGAGTGGGTTCACACGGTTCGATTGTTTGTGGTTTGTAATGAATGTAGTTTGCAAGAATGGGGGAAAAATGAAAATAAAAGAAAAACCGGAAAAATAAACATTCTGTTAATGTGCGTCAGAAATCCCTGGAACTATAGATTACTTACAACTAAATTTATATGAACTATTCGGTAAATTGAAATGATGGTTGATTATGAAGCAGTTAAATCGTATCCCAATGTTAGGTTTGCGTCACAGACAAACAGATCTAATACGTATGTCGATGTGTTTTAGGGAATTTTGATTGGGAATGTTACCTTAGTGCTACCAATTTTAAATAAATTGCTACCAAAATACTGCGTATGCGGCTGTTTTTGACAGATAATAACTAGCATTTCGAACATAAATTTAAGCTGTGCTCTTAGGAGGATGAGTTTTGAAAAACAAACATTGAGATTCGAAAAAAAATTACTGGCAGTCTAAGCTCCGAGCTTAAAAAGAATCGCGAAGCGCGCGAAATTATATCACCGAGTGTTAGTATCTGTTTGTCCGAATCTTCACCGCGAAATCAGTAATGAAAACCCCCACTCTCTCGCTGCATAATGCAGAAGCGCAGCCCACACGACCAACAGTCCCATCGACTCACCTGCTGCAGCTTGTAGTGATTGATGATGTCCTGATCGGCGGGACAGGATTGCGTGAAGGCGTCCAGCTGGTACATGTGGTACATATACCGCCACAGAGCCGTTAGGTGTTTCTGAAAAAAAAACGGTAAACGGTGCCCAACGTTAGATAGACTGCATGCGGATCCACACACTTGGCGCACAAACTTACTGGTATCTCGAAGTCGACAAAGTACTTGCCGGCGACCCGAATGTGCTGCAGTCGGGGCATCAGTTCGCAGTCGAAGCAGCACATGGTGTCACCGGTCAGGAACCGGGTGGCCCGCATTGCTAGATGGTCGTTGATCTTCCGCAGATGTGCCAGCAGAGAGTTGTTTTTGTTTTCGTCTTTCTTGACCAGCATCAGCTTCAGCTTGGAGTACAGGTTCTCAATCAGGGTGGCCACTTCTTTGTCCTAGAAGCGAAAAGGGGTCCAGTGAAACTGTGCGAGCAAAACAAAAGTGAAAAATCCCTGGACTAACCTGAACGAAAAGATTGTAACCACCGGGCACGGATTTCATAATGTGTCGTTCGATTTTGTCATTCTCCAAGATGGCGAGTCCGTTGTCGATTAGGATGGGTGGATGGGTCGCTTCGAAATTGGTACGGAAATCGGGCGGAGGTTTTTGCATGTCCACTGTTGTGACCTAAAAAAAAGGAAAGGTTCATGGTTTTATTTCTAGGACAGATAAACTTATAAGTGGTATTACAAGGGAGCTAAAATTCTGGCCATCAATCGTAACAATTGTATTAAAAAATAATTGTTCTAAGATGCTCGATTTTTTCGGGAGTTTTCCTACTGGAGCTGTAGAGCTAGGGTCTCGGAAGGGCTCCCCATCAGAATCACTCACTACAATTGCAGACGAGACGGGAAATGTCACCCACTAAAACACTGCTTAAGGCCAATTGCAGCCGCTGTGAATGTGATATTTATTGTACGATTCAAATAAGTGCGGGCGTAGGAACTTCACGGTCGTGTGCATCATCGCGAAGGACACGAGCGTCTGTATGTTAAAGTGTTCGATCGCTTGTAAAAACATTGATTATAACATATTATTCGCATATTCGCGTGTGTTCTTGGATGATCGCGGGTGGACCGTGAATCTAATGCTTAAATTTCGGTGTACGGTTCAAATGTTAGAAGAGAGTGAGTTCTTCCACATCACTACAGTTTCCGGTCATGTTGCCATGGAACGTGTTGTCTAGTTGAAAGGAGCGTCATAGTTTATTGGTCCAACTGAAGTCACTGCTAGGGTCGAGAGTAAGGACTTCCGAACGTACCTAATTCATGATCGCGCGAACGCGCGCGTTTGTAGACTCACTCTTGAGACTGCGTTTATAAATTCATAAGTGCTGAAACGTTTACTTAGTCACCGGGGTGTTATATTGTTTGCGAGATTGCGGGCGTATATGTGCGTGGATGATCGCGAAGGACTCGAGCGTTTATATGTTAATATGGGTGTCGCGTGTGCTAGCGTTTATGTAGTTTTGCGTGCATAAATTCGAATTTTTAACCATTTGTCCATTCGCATAATCGCGTGTATTCTTGAATGATCGCGCGGACCGTGAATCCGTGTTGTCTAGTGAATCATTTTTTTTGTCCAACTGAAAGCATATAGCACGAATATGGGCGTTTGTAGGCTCCCACTTGAGAACGTTAAGTTTATTAGTGCTAAAACATTCACTTGGTCGTCGGCGTGTTTTCATGTTTGAAAAATCCGTTCATAAATTCATGAAACAAGATCACGGTTTTGTGAATTGAATGAGTTCCTGAAATTATGACTAATAAACCTCGTATTCGTGAATTTATTTCCAAAAACTAGTTCGCCTCAAATATCGGCGAACCTGGCGTTACTCGAATTCGTTATTCGAATGTTTGGTTGGGTTACTGTTTTTGCTCCCAGAATATGCTTAATTTTTATGATTCTTGTTCATAATTTGGGAATACACAGCCGAAAGTCAAACGATGTTCCAGAAGCTTATTCGCGATATTTGTGATTTCTCATTACGTTACCGTGCTAATTTATTCATGAGTTTACTAACGGATTTTTCCCGTCAGACTAGCGATGGATTTATGTTCATGATTTCAGGATTTTAGTCACTATTTTCGTAATTCCTAATTAATTTAGTCATGAGAAGAGTGATTCATGTTCATAATTTCAGGATCTTAGTGACGATTTTTGATGTATTAATCACGAGGAATGTGATTTATGTTCATGGTTTCAGGAACTTTGTCATGATTTTCATAATTTCTATTCATATTTTAGTCACGAGTAGAGATTTATGTTCATGATTTTAGGATCTTAGTTACGATTTTTGATATTTTAATCGCGAGGAATGCGATTTATTTTCTTGAATTCAGAATCTTAGTCACGATTTTCGTAATTTCTGTTCTCGTTATCGTGATGTTTTATTCTAGAGCTAACACAACTAACACATTGACGTCATTCAGGTAAGAAAATGAGAAATTGGCAAATGATTTGAAAAATCATGAAACCGCGGAAGAAAATGTTGAAAAAACGTGTTTTTCAGTAGCTGCGTCTGGTTGTGTACTTTCAAATGACTTCTACGGTGTCCTCGCCGTCGCCAGAATGTGGAATGGAAGTTGTGCATTTCGGCTCACGTAGTCGCTTAACTGTGAGACGACCACGTTTGAGTATTGGAGCATTTTTTTGGATTCTTTTATATCCTCTTTTCCGATCACGTTTTTTTTCTATTATCTACTTCAACAACTTCTTAAATTATTATATTGTTAGCTCACACGATATATCTGACACATTTTCATGGATGACGAGCACTCTTTTTTACATGAGCACGTCATATTTCGAACGGAACCTTGAATTGTTTAGAGGCTGGTCGAATACTGCAGCTATCTTGAACAGCAATTGCGTTCCTTATGGCCTCTTCACTTCATTTCGGCAATTTTCACTCAAAATTACGCATCATTTTCCTGTCAATACAATATAGATTTTCATTATAGTAGTGACCTGTAGTGTCCCCAAGCGGCTGACCTATCATGTCCCCAAGCGTATATTTTATGTTAATGTTCGTGTTTTTTTTAAACCAAGAATATCGAAAATCCAGGTTCACATTGTCGTCGCTAGCGCCTCTTCCTCTCATGTATTTTGTCTTCGAAACGTTGATGGCAAGTCCTGCTGGCTTCAGCTTTCAGTCTGATGTAAGTTTTCGACTTCGCCTCAAAGTTCCGTGCCATTATGTCAATGTCGTCGGCGGAGCCAAGAAGCTGGACGGACTTCCTGAAGATCGTGCCACTCGTATCTATCTCTGCTCTCCTTATTATACCTTCTAACGCAACGTTGAACAGCAGGCACGATAGATCACCTCGCCATCACCTATTACCCAGTGCAGCGCTCTAGCCAGTGTTTCATCACCGTATTTTAATAGCTCGCTGGGTAGTTGATCTATACCGGCAGCTTTGTTGTTTTTCAGCCGACCGATCTCCTCCTTGACTTCTTGGAGATCAGGGTTGCCCTCTAAGTCCCTGCACATATCGGCTTGCGGAACGTAGCCTTTGCGCGAACTGTTCAGCTACTCGTAGAACTTCCGTGTGTCCTTTACGCGGTACAGTTGTCCAAGATTTTATGGCACATTATTCATGATTTAGGGACCTTTTTTATTATTTCTGTGCGGTAGTCGGTGATACTCTGCACCTGCGATATCGTCCAAGTGTTTCTTGGATAGGACGACAGGCCGGTTCCAGAGGATTAGCTGAGCAAGGTTTTAGGATGGTTTATGGGTAAAGTTTTGGAATGTTTGTGTTACGTATCTTGTATTTGTACCGATATGTTGACGTAGACCAAATAAATATTATAAATACTCTAAATAATCTATCTATCTATCTATCTACATATATAAAAGTCAAAATTTGTATGTATATGATTTATGGACTCCCAAACGGCTTAACCGATTGCCGTCAAAATTTATACATAGTAGGCATTCGTTATGACGCGTCTTTGTGTGCTATTAGTTGGGTATTATCTGCCTGCCAGATGGCGCTTCGGTGTTTTCCTCCTATTTCGTTGAAAATCGCAGCAACGCGCGATGGTTTTTAGCTAGTACCCTATAAAATATAGTCTTCGTGTAGTGTAATGTTTCTTTCGTATGTTATTATCATTCTCAGGGCATAAAGTTAGTCAAGGCAAAACACATCCTGAGCACTCGTCGTACGTGTTAAAATTTGGAAGGATTTGCGTGCTACCAAATATGGCAAGCTCAGAGAGTGTCGCCGGATCATAAGTTTGTATGTTTAACGGATAGTTTGTTCGTTTATTTGTGCAACCCATGTGACCGTTTTGTCTGAAAAGGTGCTCGGTTTGCCACACGCACAAATCGCTTGCCCAACCATGATTTTTTTCACTCATTGATATTGTCTGCTTTCTAAAGTATTCTGGTAAATCAAACAGTTCTCGATCAGTGACGATAGTACGAATTACATTACATATTTATGTGTCTGAGAAGTTTCTACTAATTTGGTTCGAGCACTTCAAAATGTTTTAGCATAATGTAACCTCGCTCAACTTAATGCGAAAGGTGCTGAAGTGATACGATACCAACAATGTCAAGCGCTTTCCACGAGACTTAGGCCGATGACATGCTTACGCGATCTGCGAAGCGGTAGCGGTAAGCGAAGCGGTGTGTGCATGTAGAACGCGTAATACTGTCATAGTAAAAGCGGGGCGAACGCGGTAAAACACTATGTAAAGTGATCAGACGCGTCCGCAAACGCTTCGCTTTCCGCTTCAGCTTGTCATCGGCCTTAAATCTACCATGTGACATCAGACGAATCTCCGATCGTACCAAACAAGTTGATATTTGTCTATGTCAAAGGTTATTTATTATTTAAACAATCTAGCCAATGGAAGCGAACTCACTCCATAGTTAAGGTCACTTGGTTGCCCTGGTCAATTCGTAACACGCTTTATCCACTAGTGCTGCACAGCGCAGACCAACCAGCAGCATTACATTATAGTATCATACAACCATTACATCACGATCGCCATTAGTTAGTTTGTTTCAATTTTCGGACGACCACACGTGTTGTTTGTTTTACAACACGATGATAATTTCTTCCTGCCCCCCGCCCTTCTCAACCTGCCGGCCACTACGTCGCGGCAGATGAAGAAATACCGCCACAAGTGCATTTATATGTATTTATTTATTTCTTTATGGTTTCATTGGATAGTAGCCACCAACATTTTTGCCAGCAATTGCCGCGTTTTGTCGGTACACTGCGTGTGGCGTGTGCTCTGGTGGAAATTCCACGTAATCACCACTGCCGCCGCAGTCCACCACGGTGCGGTTCGATCGAGCCAGTAAACGGCGGGAACGGAGAGGTGAGGAAAGTTTTGACGTTTATTTTCCTTCTTGAACTGAGAGAGTCGAGACACTAGACGAATAGGCTTATCTAGAAAAACTTGATAGCTGGAGATCGGAAACATTTCTAGCACCGTATTGGACTAACTGATGGATTATTATGTATACAAAACGTTGTTTAATCCAAAACAACGAGCATGGAATTATACACTTAGATAATCGATAGTGTGACAGATATAAATATATCGAGAATATTCTGCCATGATCCAACGAAACCATAATGAGAAAACTAGCGATAATCCTAGTCTAGCATTCTAGTGTCATCTTCGCAGTTAGTTTGTTGACATTATCCTTCTATAGTTTGTCTCGCATAAGATAGCTCGTACGAGCGAGCCATGTCGAACAATAATTGTTGACTGTCCTTGACACTGGAACAAATAATGCAGATCCGGTCCAAAATCAGTTGCGTTGCGTTGTGAATGCAGATCCGGTCCAAAATAAACGACACCTGTTCGACTGGTCCCTCGAGACCGAACTTCAAAATAAGCTCTTGAATAAACAACAGTCAATATATTCTCAGAATTCCCAAAAAAGAAATCTCTGCACTAATGTATTTCTCTCCCGGTTGCAGCACCCGCTGCACTGACTGACGTTGCTGTAGACAATTAATTACCTTTCACGTACATTGCGCGTTGGCGTGCGCGGGTGGGTTCTATTTGCTGCTACGGCGGCTGCGGCGTTTAGCAATGTTGGAGTTTATCCGGTCAAGTGCAAGTTGTGGAGCGGCGGCGTAGTGGTTGGGTTGGGTGATGGTACCACCACACGCATGCAGCACCCGTGTTAGGATCATTAGCATCATCGTATACTCATCACGTGGTTCGGTTGTTTGGTTTGGGGCGTTGGCTGTTGTTTCTACTTGCCGTCGTACTGCATCTGGCAAGAAGTTAGCATAGTCTGCGACGAGTGAACTAAGCGTATACGGTCGAGATGGCGGGAGAGGGTGCTGTCTAAAAATACTTGAAAGTACATAAAAGAAGCAACTGCCAGATGGCTTGCTTTTATTTGGCAAAGGGAATGAATGGTGCTGTAGATCACCATGTGAAATCGACGGGTCTACAATAATTGATGATTCCAAATTTGTGGTCAGTAGCGAATAGCGTTTATATTTAGCCAACTGATTCAAGGCTGATTGGTGTAGTCAAGTATATGCTCTCTTACATCCTGTACTGTCCAGATGAGTAGTTCCAAACGAAACTAGCATCTAAAATCGAAATTAGCTTCAATTAATAATGTGTGCGATAAATGAATTCATTTGTGTGATAGGTTGTGAATCACTTTTTAATTTTTTGTAATGACATATGGAACATCATTTTTATTGGTGTACGAAACCCATATTATTCTTTCAATAAAATCGGTAATTTTCCATTCCATTTCTCTACCACTGTGCGTTCGGTTCAATCCAATGATTATTTGCGTGTGTTTTTTATAGTTCATATCAAGAACAGCAAACGATTCCGATTGAATAAAATACTTGAGTCTGAGGCTAAGATATGACGCCATAGGCGTGTATAAAAATAGAGAGAAGGCAGTAATACTCGATCAGCACCATTAGGCGGTGATTTGCCCAGTGACAGCTATAATATGAGTTTAATTGGTAATTGCCAGCCAATTCAAGTAACATTACAACGAGTGTATAATCTTATCGAAAAAATGTGCCTCGTTTCTAATGACTCACGAGATTGTCAATGTTTTTTATTGTTGTCAAAGCAAAAAGCTGTATAAAGAAGAGATTACGGCGAGCTTTTTTTACAATCCCATTAGGGTTTAACAGAGATAATTGTGGGCGGGTAAAATGTTATTTCAATCTAGGGCCTGGCAGGAAACAATGTGCAATAGAACTCACGATCACTATTATCTTGAGCCACCGAAAAGCCCATAGTACCCCCTTGGTCATGGTTCAATTTCACCCCACTGCATGGTGTTTTGGTACATGATAATTAGCTCGGGATATCAGACGACTTTTTATACTTGCAATTTCTAAAAGGTCAGTTTCTACCAAAGGTATAATCAAGTCTGTAATTTACAATTTGCTAACACTGGTTGAAAACTATGCAATACAGTATTGGTCTAAACTATTTTCGCTACTCTGACCATGAGATGAACAACTATAATTGCAGATGTCACCCACTGAAACACTGAATAAGGCCAATTGCAGCGGGCCGTGATTCTGAACGATATTCATTGTACGGTTCAGATATATGCGGGCGTAGGGATTTCACGATCGCGTGTATCATCGCGAAGGGCTCGAGCGTTTGTACGTTAATGTGTTCGATCGCGTTTGCGTTTGTATGCCACGTGTACTAACGTGTACGTAACTTCGTGTGTATAAATTCTATTTTATAACCGTGTGTCGCATATTCACGTGTGTTCTTGGGTGATCGCGCGCGGGCCATGAATCCGATCCTTAATTTCCGGTGTACGGTTTAGATGCTAGAAGAAAGTGAGATCTTCCATATCACTATAGCTCCCGGTCATGCCGCCATTGAATGGCGTTGTCTTGGATATGAGCTTATTTTTTGATTGGTACAACTGTATGCAAGACGGAGAGTAATAATTTTCGGACGTGACCGATTCATGATCGCGCGAACATGAACGTTTGTAGGTTCCAGTTTGAGACCGCGCTCGAAACTTCTAAAATATGTTATCAAGTTTGCGCGATCGCGGGCATAGGTGTGCGTGGTTGATCGCGAAGGGCTTAAGCATTCGTATATTAACGTGTTTGTCGCGTGTGCTTGCGTGTATATGGCATCGACTGTAATAATTCGATTTTGTAATCATGTTGCCATTCACATATGCGTGTGCATTCTTGGGTGGTCACGTGGTCCGTCATTCTGATATTTAGTTTTCGGTGTACAGTTCACATTCTGACAGACCCATATCACTAGAGTTCCCGGTCATGTCACCATGGAACGTGTTGGTTGTCCAAGGGATATGAGAACCTTTTGCCTTTCTCATATAGAAAGATTATGCAATCACTCTGAAAATCGTCAATTTAATTCCCGCTCGGAGGGCCGAGTATCATATCCCATTCGACTCAGTTCGTCGAGTTCGGAAAAAGTCTGTATGTATGTGAATAATGTATATATACACTGTATATGTGTGAATACTTTTTCATAGTAAGGTTTAAAAAGCTTCAAAAGCCTGGCCTGTAGTGTAGTGACACTGTGTGGGACTCACGACTCACGTTCGTGTCTAACCACTAAACGAATCCTTACTTTTTACGCCCCGCTTCCCCACGGAACTACGTCATCGTATTACTTCGTTGGGGGGATCGTTGTGCTTTCGTCGAACCTCTTTCTTCTGCTCTATCTCGAAGCCTCACTTGGTTCAAGGGGTGGCACGACCTATGCGCTTGGATTTAACTCTCGATACTTCTCTTGCTTCTTGTCTCCATCTATTACGTCGCCGTTTAGTTCTTTTCCCCTTGAACCGTTTAGGTGCTGATTCATTGAGCCATTTAGCTCATGTTTCCGTGAGTCATTCAGCTACCGGCCTTATCACGATCTACCTGGATAGTCCCCAACGGTGAACTCACCCTACTCCGATAGTTCTGCGACGGAGGAATTTCCACCGACACCGACACCTGCTTCCTTGAGCCATTTAGCTCCCAGCTTTATCGAGATCAACTCGGATATTATCCTACTCCGACTGAGAGTTCCCCGGCAACGGAATTTCTCTCAGTACCGGTGTTTGTTTCGCGAGCCAAAAAGCTCCCCTTTTCGTCACTATCTCGTCGAGTAGTCCACGGTGGCGAATCTACCGTTCCGTGAATTCTCCGGCGGTACATTGCTCCTGACACCGATGTACTTTTCTGTGAGCCAGTTAGCTCTCCGCTTCGTCTACTCGATCTAGCCTCCAGCGGTGGACCTAGCCTACTCAACGGGCCAGCCAGTAGGTGCGGAGTTTCCGGGTGGAGCGTAGCTTCCGGTTCACTGGCGCCCCAACGACCCACTGCTAGCTATTCGACACGGTCTACTCGGTCTAATTCCCGGCGGTGGATCTAGCCTGCTCACGAGCTACCCGGTAGGGTGTGAAGGTCGGTCCGGCGATTCCGGTGTAGAGGTGTGGACCGCGCCGCCGATTTCAGGTAAAGGTCGGCGGCGCGCCGGCGTCACGCCGATGTGCTTACTGTTTTTACCTGCAATCATAGGCGCGGCGCGGCGGCGTGGCGCACACCTCTATTCCGGTGAAACCTTACGTCCGGTTTACTGGCGCCCCGACGACCCAAACCTGGTGCTACGTCGCGAACTACGCAACTGGTCCCCGGCGATGGACCTAGTCTACACTGTCGGAGAGTCCCCCGGCGGTGAAATTTCTCCCGACACCCGATTTGTTTTTTCCCGGCGGCGTTCTAGACCAATGGTCTCTTCGCCATTTTCTCTGCAGCTCGGAGTGTATACTCGTAACCACTTTGTTGATAGCGTCCCAGATATGCTTGTCGTGGAACATCTCTTCGACGATATTGTCCACTGTTACACAAGGCATACCCCTTTCGAACTTCCTCGAATCTAGGGAATTCGAACGTGTGTACGTGTGTATGTGTGCATGTATGTGTTTTATTTATTTATTAACAGATTAAGGCCGAAGTGGCCTGTGCCGTATACAAAAGATTCCTCCATTCCACTCGGTCCATGGCCGCGCGTCGCCAGCCACGCAGTCTGCGAAGGGTCCGCAAATCGTCTTCCACCTGGTCGATCCATCGTGCTCGCTGCGCACCACGTCTTCTTGTACCGGTCGGATTGCAATTGAGAACCGTTTTCACCGGGCTATTGTCCAACATTCTGGCTACGTGCCCGGCCCACCGTAGTCGTCCGATTTTCGCGGTATGACAGATGGGCGGCTCCCCCAACAGCTGATGCAACTCATGGTTCATTCGCCGTCTCCATGTGCCGTCTTCCATCTGCACTCCACCGTAGATGGTACGCAGCACTTTCCGTTCGAAGACACCAAGTGCGCGTTGGTCCTCCACGAGCATGGTCCAGGTCTCGTGCCCGTAGAGAACTACCGGTCTAATCAGCGTCTTGTAGATGGTCAACTTCGTACGACGGCGAACTCTGTTCGACCGAAGTGTCTTGCGGAAGCCAAAGTAGGCACGATTTCCTGCCACGATGCGTCTACGAATCTCTCTGCTGGTATCATTGTCGGCGGTCACCAGTGAGCCCAAGTACACGAACTCTTCAACCACCTCGATTTCGTCGCCACCGATGCAAACTCGAAGCGGGCGGTTCTCATTCTCTTCTCGTGAACCTCTTCCTATCATGTACTTTGTCTTCGACGTGTTGATGGCAAGTCCGACGCGCTTGGCTTCTCTTTTCAGTCTGATGTAGGCTTCTTCCATCTTCTCAAAGTTTCGTGCAATAATATCAACGTCATCGGCGAAGCCAAGTAGCTGAACGGACTTTGTGAAAATCGTACCACTCGTGTCGATCCCTGCTCTTCTTATTACACCTTCCAGCGCTATGTTGAATAACAGACACGAGAGACCATCACCTTGCCGTAACCCTCTGCGTGATTCGAAGGGACTCGAGAGCGTCCCTGAGACACGTACTACGCACATCACCCGATCCATCGTCGTCTTCACTAATCGCGTCAGTTTGTCCGGGAATCCGTACTCGTGCATAATCTGCCATAGCTGATCTCGATCGATAGTGTCGTATGCGGCTTTGAAGTCGATGAACAAATGATGTGTGGGCACATTGTACTCGCGGCATTTCTGCAGTACTTGACGAAGAGCGAACACCTGGTCCGTGGTAGATCGTTCGCTCATGGAACCCGCCTGGTACTGCCCCCACGAACTCTCTTGCAATTGGTGATAGTCGACGGCATAGTATTTGGGAGAGTACCTTGTAGGCGGCGTTCAGCAGGGTGATTGCTCGGTAATTACAGCAATCCAGCTTGTCGCCCTTTTTGTAGATAGGACACACGACATCTTCCATCCACTCCTCCGGTAAAATCTCCTCCTCCCAAATCTTGGCAATCACCCAGTGCAGCGCTTTAGCCAGTGGCTCGCCACCGTGTTTTAGTAGCTCGCTTGGTATTTGGTCAACCCCAGCGGCTTCATTTTTTTTTTTTTTGAGCCGGCTAATCTCCTCCTGGATTTCTTGGAGATCCGGAGCCGGTAGTGTAATGTCTTCCGCGCGTACTCCCAGGTGCGTTACCATGCCATCCTCGTCGTCTGCTGCATCGCCGTTCAGGTGTTCTTCGTAGTGCTGCCGCCACCTCTGGATCACCTCACACTGGTCCGTGAGAAGATTCCCGTTTGTATCTCTGCACATGTCAGCCTGTGGTACGTGGCCCCTGCGCGAGCGGTTCAACTTCTCGTAGAATTTCCGTGTGTCTTTAGCGCGGTACAGCTGCTCCATCGCTTCGCGATCTCGGTCTTCCTGCTGGCGCTTTTTGGTCCGGAAAACCGAGTTCTGCCTGTTCCGTGCCTGTTTATATCGCGCCTCGTTCGCCCTCGTGCGGTGTTGCAGCATTCTCGCCCATGCTGCATTCTTCTCTTCGACTAACTGCTCGCATTCGCCGTCGTACCAGTTGCTTCTTCGGTCCGGGCCCACCGTACCTAGTACAGTGGCTGCGGTGCAATGGCGGATCGGATATCTCTCCAGCCATCTTCAAGGGCAACTGCGTCTAGCTGC